>NW_027282376.1:152500-196915 GCF_046629955.1 Centroberyx affinis | reverse complement strand
TTGTTTCTTTTTTGAGGGAATTCAGCACAACCCCGGACCGTTTCCCCCTCTTCCTCATATCATAGTAAGTCCTGCGTGCTTCTACACTGTGAAGCTTCAGCTGCACTGGTTAGCTGTTCTCACAGCAGCGTCTAGTCATTTACACAGTCAGCCCCCTGTGGTGAAAACCTATTTCAAATCAGGTGTGCTTGATTTGCCTGTGCAGAGCAACTACACTTGATGGTTTCCACAGCACGTGCTAAGTATACCGCTTCTTTAAAACCTCCTGTTATTTTGTGCAGCTCCGAACACTGGCGATGGATAATCCCACATTTTTCTTGCTTACAGAGAAAAGGTCATTTAATACAAATACACCAGGGCAAACGCTCATTTACTGCTGCACTGAACGCTGAGAGATGGTACCAGCTTACTATTATTCAATACAGTACACATTTCTTGAAAGAGACGGCATACATTTCATGAAAGTCCTCTATAATATTGAGTGTCAGGTACGATTACCTCACAAATCAGCTTTTTATTTTTACCCTGTGTTGCTCTCTGAATTCTCTGGAGTTTGTATGAATGATTTGTTTTTTAGGTCAGAGAAACAGAATTTTCAGAAAAGGTGAGATGATCACGAAAGCAGAGGATAGGACAAATGACTTGGCTCCATCTGTTAATTGTCCTCCTCCCCTTTGTTGCAGCAACCATTTGTTATCCCAGGTAGTAATGATGTTCTGGGATGGGACTTTGGGTTTAAGCCCACCAGTGCTACCTGGCTGCCACCTCCAATAACCCACATTGAATTACAGTTCAGTTAATGCTTAATTTCAATCCCTGGCTAATATTAGCACATGATCCTCAATCCTCATCAGTTTGATTCATCTGTCTTCACGTTGCTTCCGGCCCATTTAGTTGACTTTATCCTGTGTCTTTGTAATATCCATTTTTTTCTGATGGTAACCGAAGGCAAGTACTTTAAAGGATAAGGCCGGTGTTTTTTAATGCATTGCTTACCGTCAACAAATCCTATGAAAATAACAAAATCAATAATGCGTTTGCTCTACTCCCGTTACTTTCTGACTTCCCACGTTCCCTTTTTAGCCGTCAACCCGGAAGTCATTGGCTCCAATTGTAAGCTAAAAACCTTGAAATATAGCTCACAAAGACATAGTTTCAATTTTAAAAATCGCTAACTGTTACCACGAAAAGTCAGGCTGTTGTAGTTATTACCAAATCAAATTCAAATGGGAACAAATTCTTCATTACGCCGGGGACTATTTTCGGTGCTACGGAACTACTTTCCTGAGATCGAAAACGTGTTTACAGCCGGCTTATTAAGTTGTTTGAGGAAAAAGTCGGCTGGCCCGGTGCATCGTGTTGATGAAATATGTTGCCCAGAGCAACGGCATGGCTCTGTGATGGGTTTTTAATTGTTTTTTTTTAATACAATGGAGTTCTATGGCTGCTGGGACATGGCTGCATTGGGCACCGGCTACATGGACGAGACTTGTTGGCAAAACAAAATTATTGCTGATTTTGTTATTTTCATAGGATTTGTTGACGGTAAGCAATGCATTAAAAAACACAGGCTTTATCCTTTAACTAGGGCAAGTCATTAAAGCTATGTCCTATTGCGCATAATCATGGTTGTGTCTTTAATTTGTCACTTTATTTGCATGTTTAACTGGAGCCTTTGTATTAAATTATTTATTTTCATGTATGTTCATTTTTTTTATATTCACCCCCCTCAAAAAATACTTTACTGGTGATCGTAGTGAAATGACTGATGGTTCACAAAGGAAAATGGTGTTATTCTACTTTGAATCTTCCTCAGCTGGGAAGTCGGCTTTATATTATTATTATTATTATTATTATATGATTACATACAATATGACAACAGCTGACGTTTTCTGGCAAACATTGCTTTGAATATAGGAGTTGAAATAAAAATCTTAAATAAAAGCAACCTAAGTGTCACATGTTCATTGAGCCGTATAAAGTCGATTGAGAAATATCGTACCATTCAGGGAATTGTTATGATAGACATACGAGGGCCATGTCTGTTACCTTCCTCATTATCCTTTTTAAGATGTTACAGATTTTTGCATCGGGACATAGATTTGATGTCACAGACAATACAGGAGGTGTTTGGAGTATCGCAATATTGCATGCTAACTCTTGAGTTGCCAACCGTGCTTCTATCGAATATAACGGCATCTCGCGTTGGCTTTCTAGAGAAGCTTGGTTTGTGTTAAATGCTGTCTTCCCTGTGAAGACCTCTGCCTCTTCACTGCCTCTGTTTCTACTACCTGCTGTTACAGAGCGGAGGCGAAGGCTCCGTCTCTCTTCTATAGGGAGTCCGTGACGCGACGTGCCGTGGACAGCTTCTTTCTGTATATTTATTTATTTAGGTTATCGGGAGCTTTTAAGATATTGACTTAA
The DNA here is from genome assembly GCF_046629955.1 of Centroberyx affinis. NCBI lineage: Eukaryota > Metazoa > Chordata > Actinopteri > Beryciformes > Berycidae > Centroberyx > Centroberyx affinis. Next base: position 194,491 of record NW_027282376.1, on the reverse strand, counting down.
TGGACTGCTAAACTGAACTCAGTTCTGGAGACCATTCTGGAGAGTCACTTTACTCAGTTAACTAGTACAGTGATGATGTTTGGGCCTTTTTTCTTTCCACCTTGTTTTCTTTATCTTTTATTTTATGGAGTTTCTCAGTACCTTGTTGGCTTATTTCACATACAATGCTTTCTCTTTACCTCTGTACAGCAAACGACACAAAATAAAAAAAATAATAATAATAATAAAAAATTGAGGTGTTATAAAAATTCTGTTTTCATTTGCATCAGAGAATATAATAAACTTCAGCATCGAATATGTCTGTCATGTCTTATTGTTGCCTGTTACGGTAATAGCCGGAGAGGGAGCAGAAATTGAGGCATGAAACCACTTAGGGGGGAAAGTTTGTGGCACAATGGTGCCCACTGTGTTGGTGGAGCTCCCATTTTCCAAGGGAATTTCATGCCTTGCGTCTCTATTGTATTGATTTTCATGCCTGAAATTCTCTTATTCTCAAGGACGATATAATTGATGCAATTTGATGTAAAGAATGGCCCATTTTCAGCCCAGGGTCACTGGTAGGTTACAGTAAGACGGCATGCATGAGGAAAGGCTATCCATTGGATCGGGCTGATGCTCTCCTCTCTCTCTCTCTCTCTCTCTCTCTCTCTCTCTCTCTCTCTCTCTCTCTCTCTCTCTCTCTCTCTCTCTCTCTCTCTCTCTCTCTCTCTCTCTCTCTCTCTCTCTCCCCCCCACCAGCTCCATTATCGCAGTGCCAGATGGTTGAGGGGAGGTTTTCACAAAGTGACATGGCCCTCCTTGTTCCTATATGGCGCAGGGTCACCTTACCAGGGGCTCCCATTTCAGGTGACAGCAGGAAGATGGATGGACCAGGGAATTCTGGGATGGGTAGTTTATTTATTTTAAAGGTTGGTTCTTTTTCCTCATGGTTTAGGTTGGGATGGTGTGTTTGGTTCCACATGTGGATCCAGAGGTGGAGGAGGAGGGGGCGGTGAGGGGTCAGAACCACAGCAGCATCTCCTGAGTTATGTAGAAAGTAGGGCACCAGAGACCAGTTTGCTGAAGTGGATCTGTACTAGCTACTGTTGCCCCTAGTGACACAGAACTCATTAATATGACAGATTACTGTGGTAACGAGGGAAGGTCGTGAGGCTCAACGGTTTTAGGATTAGGTCAGAGCAAGGGGGAAGCAATGCTAGTTCACAGCATATAGAGAGAGACTGAGGTTACATACAAATAAAGCTTACATTAAATAAAGCTTAAAGACTCGAAATACATACAGAACTCAGCTTCACCTGCTGTCAGCCCTTGTATCAAAGGCTCACACAATACATTTCTAAGTGAAAGAATAGCCCAAGTCCCGTTTCATTGGAGGGTGCTTACTGCAATCGTGGGCCGGCCTTCAAAAGGGAAAACCATCCTAAAACAGAATTCACAGATGTAAATGAGACACGGCAGATAGTGTCCATATGGAGAGTTTCACCCGTTCTGTGAGACGACAGCTAACCCGTCACTGAACTGCTAGAGGTTAGAGGTCACAGGAATTGACCTAATTCTGGTCACCTCACCTCAGGGATTACTCTGAAAGTCACTTTCCTCTCCCGCGACCTTTCCCAGATAGCCTATACACTGTTGTACACTAATCCCTCTGACTAAAGTGAAAATCTGCCTACAACAGAGTTCATGTTATTGCGATTATGTTGGCCAGTGCAGCATTGTGAACAAAATAATAAAACCAGCCTTTTTTTTTGTTGTTTTCAGCTTACTTTACACAAAAGACATCATGTTCAGCATTCCTCAGGTGTGCTTTATAATTTAATCCTACAAATCTTTTAAACTAGCTTTATTTTTTTAATTCACTAACGAAAAACAATCATACATATGCATTATATCTGTTTTATTCTGAGCATATAACTATACTTTTAATTGTCAAGTTAATGGGTATTGTATGTTATATGTTATTCATACTGATTATTTTAGACATCCCTGCTGTTCTTTTCAGGTTTGGGATAAAATCAATGAAATGTGAAGGGGAAAACTGTCATTTTAGCAGTCAGGTCATAATATAATTTTGGCTAACCTACTGTATCTGAGTCTCTCCCAACACTGATGTGCAGTGTCATCAAGCAATACTTACTTTCTGCTCTCCTGACGATATCGTGACGTCCGATTAGAGCTTCCTCATTTTCACCTTTGGGGCAAATTGTAAAATGTGGACTTTGGAAATGTTGGGGAATGTTTGGTAATTTCCTGTGACCTCTGACCTCTAACACTGAAAAGTCACCTGGCTAAAAGTCTACAAGACAGGTCGACCTACAGCTAATGTAGGTCTGGGTCAATCTCTCTCTCTCTCTCTCTCTCTCTCTCTCTCTCTCTCTCTCTCTCTCTCTCTCTGTTGTTACGGTGAAACCAGCACTTGAGACATTGACAGATGGTTGATTTTTCAAGACAATAAGCTGCGAGTAGAAGAACATCCAGCTTCTCCCTTTTCAACTGAGGATTTTTATTTTTTAATTACGCAGTGACATTTACGAACGTGGGCGTTTTGGTCTTTTCTGACACGGTATCAGATGTGAAAGAAAAAAAGGGGGGGGGGGGTCTCTTCTATCTTTTTAATTAAAGTTGTCTTATATGTATCGCCCTTATCTTAGCAACGACGAGCTCCCTGTGTGCCATCCTCATCCCATTTTGAGTGGAGCGGTTCAGACAGAATAAGCCTCTTTAATTGCATATGCATGACCCCTTGTCTGGAAGCAGTCACTGTGTCAATAAATTATAGTAAAGGCCAGGACTGCTATCTAGAATATTAATCATTGTTCTTCCTCTGTAATTGTTTTTTTTTTTTTTACCCTATTGCATCTCTTGAATCAGCTGATAGGTTAGGCCTATAGGCGGTTGACTGTACCATTTAATTCTATCTTTTTTTAATTAATATGGGGTGGGGTTTGACACAAGTAAGAAAATGAGTATTGTAGCCTAATCTTTGTGATGCAAAACTGTTAAAATACTTAAACAAAATCTTGTCTCTCCCGCATCTCTTGCCCACATCTGCAGCAGGCTAGAATGCAGACAAACTCTCCCAGCCAGACTGAAATGGAAAACGGCGAGATAAAATAGCCTACTTCCTGGAGTCTGGAGAATAGACTTAGTTACACACAATAGGAAGGACAGGGAGTGGGGATGGGGGGGGGGGGGGGGGGGCACTATGCGTCTGCAGTCACTTCCACAATTCTTCTGACAGACCTTTTTGGCTGAATGATTGCTTCCAGACCACCTTAAAAAGCGGCGCAGCCCGCTGCCCCGTTTGGGGTTTTTGCGCTGCGCTCTTGTGCGGCGCCAGTGGGGGATCCTGGGACAATGTGGGGCTGAGCTATTGGCTGCAACCCCCTCCCCCCCCCCCTCCCCTCCCCCATATCCACCCACCCCCACCGCCCCGCACATCTCTCCCATCATCATTATCAGCCATCCATCCCTCTGCCCTGCAGCGACACTGGCTCACTGGCAGCCACATTAACATACTGCTGCCTGCACCTCCTCCCCTGGCCTACTGTCTGTCTAGCGAGCACAATTAGGCTACAGAGGAGACACACACACACACACACACACACACACACACTCACGCACATACACGCGTGCTTTAGCAGTCATCCAACATCCATGCTAATAAAGCATATTGAACTGACCCCCCCCTCCCACCCACACACACACACACACACACACACACAGCAGGCCGAGACCCCTGTGAGTGTCTGGGCTCTGCAGCGACAGATGCTATCGGCCTCCTCTGTTTTGTGGATTGAAAGGTTATGTGGATAAAATTAGATTATTTCAGACAGAGTTTGGTGTATTTTTTTTTTTATAGGCGGCGCGTGATTATTCTTGCAATTCAATATGCTTTATTGCTAAAGCTGTTAGATGTGAGAACAGTAGCCTATTGGAAATAATAAAGAATGAATTAAACGGTTCCACTTGTGTGACTGTGCGCGTGTGTGTCTCTATATCTCTCTCTCAAACTTTAAATGGTCGCGTAAATTGATCAAATCAAGCCATTGTGCCTTATAATAAAGATGGATTTATTTTTTATTAAGAAAGTAAATATAGGTCTAGTGGGCAAATTATATTTCGGATGTATTGTCAGGCACAAAAGGAAACTGATCCTCAATTGATGCACCATTCCACTGATATGTAAAGTGTGGAAACTTTACGTAGCCTTCAAACTGATAATTCAAACACAGACTAGTAGTACAAATAGTTGTGTTATGTGCAATCTGAAAGCTAAATGTCCAGAGGGCGGCAGCAGTGCGCTCCCAGCTTTAATGGCTCAGCCTGTCAGATATGCAATGCAGCCAGACAAAATAGACAGGTTGATCAATAAAACAATGACAGAAATGTTTTGTTTTGAAGTGGGAAAGGAAAAAGAAGCCTGGGTTATCTGTCCACGGACTGCTGATTTCCACACCCAGTGCATCTAGGAGGAGTTCACTGGATGTCCAGCATCATAATAACAGACTATCAGCATACAGGCCTCGGTTAATAATGAATAGAAAAACATATTGGTCAAACATCAGTCTCAGGCGCCAGATAGAGAGAGACTGAGGAGAAATGGATTTCAAGTAAAAATACTGATCTTTTATCTTGAGGCTTTGGCAGTATTTTTCTTTGGCTACTTTAATGCCAATAAAGCGAGAAGGAAAGAGAGACGCTTAATAAGGTGCTTATTATCATTATTATTACTATACTGTATTTATATTAGGCTATTTAGTTTTACCATTCTTAAAGCATATTTAATTAAACTAAACTGAACAGAATTGAGAGTTTGTATCTCTCTGTGTGTGTAACTGCTAGTTTCCCAACCGCGTCGTCCTGTCCTCAACTTTAAACTCTGTCAACTTTTTTTTTCTCCGGAAAATGTTAACTTTCCTGCCCCTCAAACGTTTTTCTCGTCTGTGTGTGTGTGCGTGTGTGTGTGTGTGTGCTGTGGGCTCTACTTGATCTGTTGTTTGCGCAACACAATCACATTTCTTTTAAGCGACAGGGTGTCTAGACACACACGTGACCGGGCGCGTCAATGCGCACTGGAGACTGGAGACGGAGCAAGGGCACCCAAACCATCCGCCTCATTTACAGAGCCGTCTACCCCTCCAGATCACTCCTCGGCTCGCTTTCTTCCCAACTCAGAGCCGGAAACTTCGTGTGAGATACGAGGTTGGATTATTTTATCCGAGGGATTGGCTACTAATATAGGTTACAAGGCTCGTCGCGCGGACGTAACCCGAGGGTCTCTCTCTCTGCGCTTTCAAACGCAACTCAACTCGGGGGCATTCAGTCTGGATCAGTCCTGGATTTGCTCCCTGGCTTTTTGGACGAGGCTCATTCCTTCCAACATTTCCCCGAAGACCACATCCTCTGCAGACGAGTGTCATATTTAGATGATAAGGGATAAAAAAAAAACTAAAAAAAAAACGCAAGCCTTGTTAGAGCCTTACTCTGTGCAGTCGGATCAAGGATTTTTGTGGATTAATGCTCTTGAAGACACGGGGCGAGCTTCGGTTTTCACGGAATAATTGTGATAGCGTCTGGGCTTAATTGGGCCCTTGTTATCTAATTTCCACGATAGCAGACAAATGTGTGGATATATAGAGAATTTGACAATGTGTATTTACTGAAAATCGGCACGGAGTGTGTTTTCTAGGGGCTAGTTGAGAGTAAGCTCGGCACTAGCCTGCACATCACCAAGTGAATAATTGTAACATTTACATGCTGCTGTGTTGTAGCGATTTTCAAGCGTTCAGTGTTTCCCTGCCGCTCTAGATGTTTATAAGCTGCTAGGTTGATTGTTCTAGTCTTAAATAGGCTACCTTAAGGTGATGGTTGTTCATCCCCTAAGGAAAGGTGACAGTCATATGAACCTTGACTGCTTTTCTGATATCTAGTTTATAGGGGTAGGCAATATAGACTGGCGTATGCTACAGATTGCCTCTGCTTATCCGGCTCCCAGTTTTTCCACCGTATTATCTCAGGCTGCTTGTCATTGCCTGGACTCGGATCCCGGAATCTTCATGATTTGCGGACACCATGCTCGTTTTTTAGCCGGGGAACCCTCTTTTCGTCCCGCATGTTTAGGACCAAACGATCGGGGCTCGTCCGGCGACTCTGGAGGAGCCGTGCGCCCGCCGAGGGCGACGGGGAGGCGGATAGAGGGACGCATGGCTCCGGGGGCTGCTGCATGGGCAAAACGACAAAGGTCGCCAAGTCCAACGCCGGGTCGGAGGCTGAATTGAAGGCGTTGACCCACTCGATACTGAAAAAGATCAAAGAGAAACAATTAGAGGTGCTTTTGCAGGCGGTGGAGTCCAAGGGGGGTGCCCGAAGCCCCTGCTTGCTCCTACCCGGCAAAGTGGACGCCAAAGTGGGTCAACAGTCTTACTCCCTCCCCTTGCTGCTCTACAAAGTGTTCAGGTGGCCGGACCTCAGGCATTCCTCGGAGCTGAAGAGGCTGTCTTGCTGTGAATCCTATGGGAAAATCAACCCAGAGCTCGTTTGCTGCAATCCGCACCACATGAGCAGGCTTTGTGAACTCGGTGAGCTGGGAATAATGACATCTAAAACACACAAAAAAACACAGTTCTGAAATCGTAATGGAACATTTTCTAGCATACTGTTAAATCAAGTCACACAGTCAAAGCATGTGCCATTATATCAAATAATTACAATTACAAGAGCCTTATAGGCCTAATTAGCCTAATTGAAATGACATCACCTCTCTTGGCACACTTGTCTTGAGTTTCCATAAGGTCAAACTTGGCCGATGTGGCAAAGTGTGTCAAGTAGCAATCTTCATCTTTTGGCAGCGTGATAATGTTGTCAAGTAGGGTTTCGCCTATTACATTGGGACAGTGACAACACAGCCGTTTCTAGTGATAATGATGAAAATGATAATTTACCTCTGCCTGCATGTGATTTTTTTCAGCGATAGTTGGTTTTAGATGTTCGTAACAATGTTGATTAGGCTATTTATGTTTGATCCCTATCAATAGGCTGTTTGTTGTGGTAATTACATCCCAACCTCGCTGGCATGTTTTATCTTGGTGATCTACTTGTTCATCTAAATATAGGCCCAGGATGTTTTAAACTTCATTAGCCATAGTCCCACTTTTCAAACGAGTGGCTTGTATTTTATTATTTCACAACTAATTTCCAAAAGTTCAGCGACTCAGACAGGCTTTTGCAGTCTTTCCACGGCGAAGTTTCCAGGCTGTGTGTGCGTGGTGTCCCGGGCCAAAAGAGGCCCGTATCTCAGTTTGTCCTAGACGCTGATAGTGGCCCTCCTGGCGCCAGGCGGCCCCCTGTTTATCTGCCTGCCAAATGAAAGGCAATAGCCGCCCGGCCGCACTGCCTCTCCAGCCTGAGCTGACAGAAACCCTCTCCCTAAAGAATGACAACTCTTATCATAAAGTTCAGATCTTTCCCGTTTATTTTCTCATGCTCTGCCTTTCCTCTGCCCCTTTCTTTTCTGTTTCTTCTCCATGCAGAGTCTCCTCCTCCTCCATATTCGCGTTATCCCATGGACTTTCTTAAACCACCAGGTGAGTTGGATGTTTTTATTCACCCCGGGAAGTCTGTGACTTACAAATTGTTGAAGTGTCTCTTTGCAAAGTTATTCGTCAAAGCTGTCATGCACAGCGCTTATATTTAAATTAGCCCGAGCCGCGCCGGTAGGCTGTGAAACCACATCTCTTGCAAAAGCACTCATGCAAATGTGAAGAGAAATTTGTATTCAGGAATTTTTATCTGCAGTCTTGTGTTGTCTAGTCTCACACATGACATTACATATACAAATAGACTTACCCATATGACACTTGCTCTATTACGCATTTGTGTGTGTGTGTGTGTGTTTTTGTGTGGAGGAAACGGCTCCATGTTGTGATTTATGATAGCAGTGGAGTGGCACGCCTGGCTGGCTGGGCAGTTATAGCATGGCTGGCAGCCAGGGCAAAGCAGCACAAAGTTGAGATACCAGCTAGCTATAGACTGACTGGCTCTCACCATGGGCATAGTGTGTGTTTGTCTGTGTGTGTTTGTGGGAGGGGTGTGTGTGTGTGTGTGTGTGTGTGCCTGCTTGTTTGTGTGCAAGTCTGTTCATCTATCTATTGTGAATCGCACAACAGAGCAAACAGACAGACAGCGGCGTCTCTGGAGCCAGCGAGCTTTTATCAACTGAATGAATCAACAGATTAAGGCTGAGGGCTTGGGGAGTGTCACCATCCACGTCTCTGTTTGTGTCTGTGTCTGTGTGTGTGTGTGTGTGTGTGTGTGTGTGATAGAGAGAGCGAGAGAGCATATACACAATTTAGCTTCCTCCAATGATCTTTCAGCCAATTATCCCAGTGTGAGGTAATCATGATGGCAAACGATTTCCTTAACTAGCTTCAGTGATGCCTAATTGTTTTCTCCCTCCACCTGTGCCAGCCTCTTCATGTTGTTTTGATTGTCCTCTTCCCCGGTGCCGTAAAGTGGCACCGCACATTATGTCATCGCCTTAGGTCGGTTTTGAAGTGTGTTAGATTTCGAGCCAAGCAGGATATAGTGTGAGGGGGAATCGCAGAGGCTGGGGAAGAAGAGGAAGAGGGGGAGGAAGATCTCGTTGGGGAAGGCAGCTTCCTGCAGGGCTTAGAAGCAAGGACTCCATTGACTGTTTACTAGAGTTTCTCTCGCCACATAGAGAGCCGCTGCCGCTGAGTGACAAAGATATGAGAGACGGAGTCCGTGCCTATTTTAGTCTCTCTCACTTTCTTATTTTCTCTTTGTCGCCCTTGTTCCCTCTCTTATTTACCCATCTCTCGCAGTCAGTGCAGGAAAAAGCTCAGAGTGAAACAATGACCAGTCGGCCGGTCAGCCAGCCAAACAGTCAGTCAGAAGGAGAAAGTGGCTTTCAGTGAGTGGAAACAATAGGAAGTCATTGCAGCTGCAGCTGTGGTTCTACGAAGGACTCTCTCTCTCTCTCTCTCTCTCTCTCTCTCTCTCTCTCTCAGTGTGTTATAGGCATTATTGTCACCTACAGCTCCCATACTCTTAAAGTCATCTGCTCTGATAATATATTTTTCAGTTTCTAATTTCCAAGTTTCTAGTTTCTTTCTCTCTCTCTTTCTCTATTGGGGAAAGAGAGTGAAAGAGGACATATATTAATAGGACAATGGAGCAGGCTGGATGGGGGCAATGACACGCGCGCGCACACACACACACACACACACACACACACACACACACACACACACACACACACACACACATGATAAGCTTATCGTGCGGACAGACGGGTCTTTCCCAGGTGCCTGGGGGAGCTGTCAATTACAGACTCCTTCCCATTACTGGAGGCCATTATAATTTTCTGTAATATTCTCATTATATTTTATTTACTGCATTAAATCTAATGTTAGTTTCCACTCATAATCGCTTTAGTAAAATCCGCATGGTTAACCTTTAAAAGGCAATCAAATGTTGTAAAGCATCAGAGAAAAATTGTGCTTGAGATAGAGGAAGGGAGCGAGAGGTTGTATGATGATGGTTTTATGATTTCAGTGAGCAGGAAGCAGGCAGGTTATATGTGTCAGGCAGCAGCAGTGGTCAATATGAAAGAGTCCCAGACGTAAAACGCTACCTTGTTTCAGCTCTGGGGAATGTGAATCACACACTGTTTGGCTCTCTCTCTCTCTCTCTCTCTCTCTCTCTCTCTCTCCCCCGTCTCTCTGATGCCCCCCTCGGCCCTGTGGTCAGCTGTGAACTGTTGCCCCGGGAGACCAGGCCCCGGGTGCTGGCAGCCAATGAAAGCGAGGCAGGCCGGGGCCATGGCCGTGCATCTCGTTACCGCGACCACAGCAGCACGGGCCGCGTCCGGACGGGGCAGGGTGTAGGGCGCGCAGCGAAACCACACCGGCTGCTGTTTCTTTATTACTTTCTGACTGCTGCGGCTTAGCTCGGGGTAAATAGGACGCCAGTGAGAAGTTCTGTTAGCTTCGGTGTGGAAGTTTTCTCCGACAGAAACTTCACGTTCCTTAAACCCTAGCCATACGTGGGTTACGTGCAAAACTGAACACCCAGTCACTCTGTGTGGACAGCTTCACCTTACTCATCAAGTTGCACCCTGATCCATACCACACGGGTGTCATTAATACTAATAAGATAGAGGACTATATGGACTAACTTGAGTCCTACATCCACTATAGTTTTTACAGTAAAGCTCCAATTAAAATTGCATCAGAACCAGGTCATTTTGTTAAAGGGACATTTTCATTCTGATCTCGTGTGCAGTAAAGTTGAACGCCACAGCCGTGTGTGTGTGTGTGTGTGTGTGTGTGTGTGTGTGTGTACCGTTCTAAGGAAACTGCAGCAGCGCAAAGAGTTTAGAGAGAGAGTGAAGGTGACCAGCAGCAGCAGCACAGACTGCAGTTTGCTGGATGGTAGGTGCAGCGTTGACGTGCCGTGAATGGAATGTATCATTAGTGAATACCAAGCTACCAGCAGCACTGCAACTCAGCCAGCCTGCTCCCGATGGTGCGCCGCTCTGTTCGGCGCTCGGCGGTTTTGTTAAAGCTTCATTCAGGCGTCATGTTGAAACTAGTCTAGATTACAAGTCTTGGTGGGAGTTTATTATTCAAACACAGAAAAGAGAGAGAGAGAGAGAGAGAGAGAGAGAAAGGGACTTTTTTTTTTTTCTCTCCCTCTTGTCTGCCTGCTAGTATGCCATTAAGAAAATTTACAGTACACAGCTTTCAAGGCTGCCTCTCTAAGTCCTGCCTGCCTCATTGTTTTTGCTATGATAGAGTGTATCCTGCTCAACTGCAGATTCCTATTAGTGACCTAGGCAGCCTCACACACACACATGCACAAACACACACACGCATACACACACAAACATTCATACAAACACAGATGTGGGCGGCGACGCTCCCCAAGCCCTCAGCACACATGTATCCACACACACACACAATGTTGGCAGACTGTTTTTTAGGGCAGAAAAATCTTCTTTCTTCTGGGAGCAGTTTGTTGATTCCATGTCGGCCTCTGAGGAAAGGAGGAATGGGGAACCTATGTTTGGGTGTGCAGCAGTGGGTAAGGGAGTTGTGGATCTTGGCCCAGGTCTGGATCTAGTCTCCTGTTAGCACACCTTTAAATCACGTGAGATGAGGAGCGAGGGTCAAACCTAGGCCTCCTTATCTCAGGGAGGGTAAAGAAAAATTCTACTTCTACCAGTATTTCTTCTTTTCTTCTGTGTCTTTAGAGAGAGAGACAGTTATCAGGCTAAATAAAAAGAAGGCTATAATAAAGATAGACGCAGAGACACAAAAGTTGGGTAGGAATCAGTCATTAGCTGAAAGAATACCACTGTTTCCAGATCAGCAGCTAGCCTGTGAGGAGACGTATAGGGCTAACATCTCTCCTGGAGCAGTGGATTATGGGGGATTATCTTCGGCCTGTGTCAAGGGTGTAAGAAACTCTTCCCAGCGAGTCTTCTTCTCTCCATGTGTGCGTGTGTGTGCGCTTGGTCGTCAGCGTCTTCATTAGGCATTGATTTCACTGGAGTGATTGACGGCCTCACAGCTGCTGCTCTGCCGTCTCCCTCACACACACACACACACACACACACACACACACACACACACTGTACAGTACTAATACATAGTCTCTCTCTCTCTCTCTTAGATTCTCCAGACTCTGGACCTTCATCCAGTGATACTGGGGGAACGACCTACTCAGCCCCTGTGGGGCTTTCAGGTAAATATATACAGTTTGTCTCTCCCTCTTCCCCATCTCTCCTTCATTTGGTCACCTATTTTTTTTTTGGACTTTGAATCTCGTTATTTTCCATCTTCTGTTCTCTTTTTCACTCATTCTTTCTCTGTGCCCCCTCCCTCACCCAACACACACGCACACTCAACTCCCCCCCTACTTGTGAAGATGAGGCAGTGATTGTGGGGGCCCCTGCTTCCCCTCTGTAATAAAAAAGGGAGTGAAGGAGGGAGGTGTGTTTCTCCCACATCCACATAAATTCCTCCCTCCTGGCTCTTTGAACAACGCTCCTCTCTTCTCCTCTTCCTCCTTTCGTCTCTCTCGTTCTGTCTCCCGTGCGGCGTTATGTTGTAATGGAAGACAAACACGCTGAACTGTTGTGTGGAGAAGAATACGTTCAGTGTGTGTGCGTGTGAGTGTGTCTCGTTCGGTCTTGTGAGGAAAAGCAGTGATGTGGGAAGAGCAGGAAAGGCTTCAGTTGATGTGTGCGTATGGGGGGGGGGGGGGGGGGGGGGTGTCTTTGTAGGCGGCTAACTTTCCTCTGCACCCGCCGGACAAGGGCAAGACACAGGTTTCTTTCTTTCTTTCTTTCTTTCTCCCTCTCTCTCTCCTCTCCCCGTCTCTCGTGCAGGAGGTGTTCCTGGCTTCCGCAATTCTCTCCCATAATCCCCTCTGGCAGCGCTGCCTTCCTTACCCAGCACCCTGTCCGCAGGCTACAGAATGAGATGGTGTTTACGAGAGAGAGAGGGAGAGAGAGAGAGAGAGAGAGTTTGCTCTCCTCTGCCTGAGGTTGCTCTGTGCTGTTCTCTGCTTTCCTTCGCCTCAGATGGTTCTCATTACTGGGCCTTTAAAGCCTGTTTTATGTCAGTTGGTGTTCGCTGCCCATTCCCCCCCCCCCTCCTTTGTTTGGTGGTGGGGGGTGGGGGGGTGGGGGGGTCAGCCTGCCTGCCTGCCTGCCTGTCTGCCTGCCTGTGTGTGTGTGTGTGTGCGTGTGTGTGTGTGTCCTTAGATGGGGGAAGAGATTGGAGCAGTGCTTGCAAGAACAGAGGGACCGAATCACACTCTCCTCTCCTCTCCTCTCCTCTCCTCTCCTCTTCTCTCCTCTCCTCTCCTCTCCTCTCCTCTCCTCTCCTCTCCTCTCTGTGTGGGGGAGGAGACGAAAAGCTAGCCTCTGAGGAGCCAGCCTCAGCGCCACATGAATTAAACTGGCTGGCGGTCCGGCCCTCATTCAGAAAGACGCTCAGTTCCTGCTCCCTCTCCTCAATCTTTCTCCTATTCTCTCTCTCTCTTTTCAACCCCTCACCCTCCCCTCCGACTCACTCCATCCCTCCCTTTTAACCCCCCCGCCCTTCTACCCCCCTCCTCCAACCCTCAGATGGACACTGAAGTCCGCCTGTATGCATTAACTAAAGACACATTTTAGACCCAGTGCAAACTGTGAAACCCAAGAACCAGAGTCTTAACAGGAGCTCCCTCCCTTCCTCCCTCCCTCCCTCCCTCACTCCTTCCCTCCCTCTCTAAGGCATACACGCCACCCTTCCTCCTCCCCTGTTTTCCTTCCTGGCGAGGATGACAGGGCAGCGGTGGCCAGCCCTCAGTGAATGGGCCTCCTCAGGATGGCAAGGATGGCCCAAGGGCTCTGCCCCTGGAGCCAGGGCCGTGATTTCTCTGGCAGGGCAAGAAGAGAGGCTGCTCCATCCCTCCCTTTCCTCTCTCACTCCCTCTCTCCTTTCTCCCCTCCCTGCTTCGCTCCCTCTCTCTAGGGCCCTGACAAAAGAAACATGGCTCTCCCAGAGGCCCGCTGCTGACCTTCTAATTCACTCACTCTGCCCTTTTTTATGTTCTTCTCCAGACATATTTACAGAGAGGAAGGAGGAAGAGAGAGGAGGGAGGTTGGGAGGGAAGGAGGGTGGCGAAGAGCAAGACAGCACGAGTTGCAATATTATTGTGATATTATTGTCTTGTTGTAGAATAATTCAGTGCTAGTCGTCTTTCATTCAATGCATTTCTTCTGTATGGATTCGACGCCTTTGTTAACATAAATGCTAGAGCTAAAGAAGTGGATTGGTAAACTATGGAGTTGTAGCTTGGTGGCAGAACTGTACATTACCCAAACAAGCAACAGACATGGAGAAGGCCTCCCAACAGCTCAGACAGAGCAGACGAGATGAGGTGAGGGATTACATCCTCCTCTCCCATCCCCCTCTCGCTTTTTTATCTCTCTTGGAAAGCCAGGCTATCCAGGCCAGTAGGAGTTAAGTGCGCTGCGACAGCGACAAGCGCAAATGCAAACTAGGCTGCCTGCCAGGCTACCAGCTCCAAAGCTCCTCTCGCTGGCTCACGTCATCGGCTTGGAACAGAGCAGAGCAGGGGAGAGCAGGAAAGAGGAGAGGGGGGGTCGATGGCTGGAGGCCAGGAGCCGGGTGCTGGGGTGCTGGTCTTGGCTTGAGCCGGGGCCAGGGCTTAGCTCAGGGGTGGGGGTTCACCCAGGAACAGATATCTAGGGGTGCATCTGGGAGTGGAGGGGAGGATCGAGGAGGAGCTGAGTTACTGTTAGTTTTGAGTGTGTGTGGGCTTGGATAAAGCCTGATGCTCACACTGGTTGGGGACTAGATCTTGGCTCTGCTTCATTTATGAGCAACTCAGGTAGTACCATCTCATCTGATATTGCCTGATATTGTTTCTCATAAAGATCGGACCGATCATGTGTGTGTGTGTGTGAGGGCAAAGCTGGGCGCCAGCCAGGGGGACAAGGTGTGGATGTGTGTGTGCACGCGGATGTGTATGTGTGTGTGTGTACATGTATGCTTTTACTATTTGTGTTTGTAGAGGCGTGTTATAGACTTCTGTGCGTGCCAGGCTCTTATACATGTGTAGCGCTGGTGTGTCTGTCGGTGGCATGCCTGCTGGTGCCGTCGGGGAGTGACCCCGGAGTGCCTGTGTGTAAGAAGATCCAGTCAGGCCGCAGTGACATGTACGCACACACACACACACACACACACACACACAGGCAGGGAGATAGAATGACCTGGTGCAAGCCCTGGCGCATGGCCGACTGTCACACAGGCGCTTCCTCCCGCCGCAGGTTAAATTTAGGTCGAGTTGTATTCTTATACCACCAGCCAGTCACCTAGCTCGACAGACAGTCGGCCAGCCTATCAATCAGACAATTAGTCATCCAGTGAATCAGTTGGTTGTGTAACCTACATCAGGGGCCCAAACTTAGACAGTAAATTTAGTCTTGCCTTGGCACCTCGGCTCATTAAGACAAACTAGTTCTCTTGTCATGCGGACGGCCCAAAGAAACAGTCCAAGCCCAGTGAGAAAAAGCCAGGAGAAAGGTAGACCCAAGTCCCTGTTTGATTTTACTCTGATTCTGTTGAGATTCGGTTAAAACTCCATCTCATCTTGTGGTCTCTGTTATAGCCCTATTGTTATTCCCTAAGAAGCTAGCTTAGATTTTTTTTTTGGAAACTAGCTTCCAGCACCTTTAAGAAACAGCCACAGAAACCCATAGAGGAGGCTCAGAAACAGAGCACCCTCTCTTCCTCTCTCTATCTCTCCCTCTCTCTCCCTCAGCATTCCTGCCTTGTTTGGGTTAGCAGGGAAAGGAAAGGGCTGCGCAGGATATGACCTCATGTCTTTGAGGAAAAGGCAAGCGGACAGGGAGGCAGCCGAGGCCTCCTCTTAACGGAAAACAAACACTGGAGACGCTGAACTGCACCGAGCGAAAAGAAAGAGGGAGAGATGGAGCAAAACAAGGAAGGAAGGAAAGAAAGAAAGAAAGAAAGAAACAAGTGCAATTCTCAACAAACCCACGATTCAAATCCCTTTCTAAGGGAAAGAAGTGTAACTGTATTACAGACACTCTTGCTACAGTTTCCAGGAAGCTCTTTAAGAGAAATGAATATTTTCTTCACCATTAAAGCGTTTCTGTTTTGTTTTTCCTTCCTCCAATCTTGATTTTCCTTTGTTTTTCTTTGCTTGAAGAGTTGGAGGGAGGAATGGAGAGGGAGAGAAGATGGCGGCTTTGGGTGGAGGGAGAGATGGCCGGCAGCTCTGCTCTGTTCTCTGTATTTGGAGGCTGTGTGTTAGCCAGCGAGCAGAGCAGAGCAGAGCTGGGCCGCTCCGTGCCGGGCCAGGATCTCTCATTACTCCCCACTTCCTCTCCTTGCACAGCAGCCAAGCCGCCTCTTGGCAAGGGACTTAATTTTGGTTTTGGCCGTCCTCTGTTCCCCACCCTGTGTCATTATGCTGCACAAATCAGAAAACAGCTCACGGAGACAGGGAAGGATGGAGAGAGAGAGAGAGAGAGAGAGAAGATAGAAAAAAGCGTGCCTAGCTTGCGTGTCAGCGTGTTTGGGTTTTTGCTTGAGATTATTCAGAGACTGGGATGCATTATGCAGTGTGGTTCTTAGCGTAGCATCAAGATAGCATAGACACGGCTGTAAACTTATGGAGAGGGTTAGTTAGCATAGCTAGCTTACCTTAGCATGGCTGGTTGACTGAAAGGTGGGCTGTGCAGGTCTGGCTCTGAGAGAGCTGGAGCGAGGCCCAGAACAAGATGGACATTGTTTTGGTTTGCAGTCACTCTATGGCAGTGGATTTTGACATTACCTCAATATATGAAGATGAGAGAGAGAGAGAGAAAGAGAGAGAGAGGGAGGGAGAGGGAGAGGGAGAGAGAGGGAAGATAAGTGGAGGCACATTTCTGTAAACTTGTGTGTGTCTGTGTGGCACAACAACCACATTTTCTGTGTGACACGCAGTCTCTCTGCTGTCTCCACCCACTGCCCGCTCATTCATGTGTAGTCAGATGGAAAACTGGGAAGGAGAGAGAGAGAGAGAGAAAAGGAAGACGGTTGTATTTCTACCTTCTACCTTTTTGTCTTGTCTATACTTAGTGTGTAAAGTGTGTGTCTGGTGTGTGTAGGTGTGTGTGTGTATGCCTCTTTTATCTTAGTCACAGACTCTAAATACCCACATCTCTATCACAAACCACAGCACTGGCAAAACCACACACACACACACACACACACACACACACACAGACACAGAGGTACGTAATTATTAATAACATCGTTTCTTCGGAGGAACAACACAACAAAGGCTTACACCACACTCAACTGGCTCGGCTGGTTGTCTGTCTCTCTGTTTGTGGCGTCCATATTACTTCGTTCCCACGGTGTCCTGGTGGCTCAACAATGTGGGTGGTTGTTCTACTTGTCTGTCCATCCGTCCGTAGCGCAGTGTGGCTCTGAGATACAGAGGCTGCGGGTGCTCTTTGGTGTGTGTGTGTTTGTAAAAGTGAACTGATGACATCATTACTGCCTGCCTGGCACCGCACATCCAACTAGCGAGTGTTTATTTACCCTGTCACCCTGGGAAATCTGGGCTGCAGGGGACGGTTGTGTGTTAATGTGTGTGTGTGTGTGTGTGTGTGTGTGTGCGTGCGCGCCGGGTCAGAATGATGAAGTGTTGGAATAATAACTCAGTGGGAGTAGGAAAGAGGCCTTGCAAGGGAACAAACTGTCCTTGAGCTAAGGAGTGTGTTGTGCTTGTAGTGTAGTGGTATTCTCCTTTGAGTCGGGGAGGGGTCCAAGCGGAAGATGCTGGCGCAATTAATTATGAAATGTTCCTTTACTGTACACTGGAGCTAGGAGGAACACAGCAGGCCCTCTGTCACTGTCTCGCTGACTGACACCAGCACATGCAGATACAGAGAGAGACTTATAGCGGGAGTCACGAGGGAGACGTGTAATTTTCTCAAACTCGTTTAGTCTCACTCTCATAAACATTCATCGTTTCTTCTTCCCTCACCCTCATCCTCTCCCATTTGCTGTTTGGATGTTCCGTGTGAGAGATGAGAGTGTAAAGAGTGTCTCCAACTCGTCCCCCCCCCCCCCCCCCCCCCCCCTCCTCCTCTTCCTCTTGTTTCTGTGGGGGGTCAGATCGGCGAGATAGCGACCCCCCCCCCCCCCCCCGCCGTGGTTTTCCTGCCATCGGGGGCTTGTTTAGGTTTCCTGAACTAGAGGAAGGAGTTGACATCTTCCTCTTACGTAACCTGCCACTCTAATTGGCCGCTTCCCTCTATTAGCTAAACCGACCGCTTCCCATGTATCTGCCTGCCTACCCACGCATGTATCTTTCCGTAGCATAACGTATGTTTTGTCTACCTATCTGCGTCCCTCATCTCTCGTACGCGTCTCCACACGCTGACAATACACTGAGCATGAGCGTCACATGAGCGCGAGAAACGGCGTGGCCTCTGCTTCATGTTGTGTGCGTGTGTGTGTGTGTGTGTGTGTGCTTGAACTTCTAAGGTTGTGGTCGCGCACTGACATGTCAGACAAGGCCATTCCACAGTCTTTACTGCGCCGACGTGACTTCAAAATGGCTGACCTTTCTCTTTTTAAAGGGTCGCCCGTCATTGAATTTCTTTTAGCGCGTTAATCATGGAGGGAAGCAGTTAGTGTGTGTGTGTGTGTGTGTGTAGGCTGTAAACTGCTGAATATACTCCCACAAGCATGTTGTCGAGGACTGTAACTTGCATTAACTCAAAAATCAATGAGACCAAATATCTTTGTGAAAATCGACTTGCGGAGTGAGAAATGCATGGGTTTTTCATTAGAGATAGACACACACACACACACACACACAGACAGCATGGCAGAGCGAACAAAAGGAATGCCTCTAGTGTGACCCTTGACCTTTGGAATAGACTTTCCCCAGCTTGAGAGAGGGTGTTGAGTTGGAAAATAGGAACCGTGAAGAGTCCTACCCTCCTCTCTCTCTCTCTCTCTCTTTCCTTCATGTCTTCCCCACTTCCTCCCTCCCTCAGTCTCTGTGCTGTCTGATGAAGACAGGGCCATTACAAGTCTGGGCTGAGAGAGGCGCACACACACACACACACACACACACACACACACACACAGTGATCTCATGGATCAATAGGAGACTGTTCTCAGGAGCCTCCTCACTATTTACCGATGTTGATAGTGTTGTGTCCAGAACTGAAGGTTGAAAATCCTGTGTGTGCGTGTGTGTGTGTGTGTCTGAGTGTCTGTGTGTGTGTGTGTGTGTGTGTGTGTATGCGTGTTGCTCTGTGAGTGTCGACTTCTAAGAATAGTAACGACCTGGTGTGTGTGTGTGTCTGTGGAGTCAGACAGAGGTAATGATTAACCTTTCCAGACTGTGTTTCTGGCCCTGCTGCTGCCATGAGAGAAGCACCCAGACTGCTGTCGCCCCTCCCCCTCTCCCCCTCTCGCCCATCCCCCCCCCCCCCCTTCGACCCAACCCAATAGTCTCAGCTAGCGTGGCGTCCACTCCTAAAGACCAGGGACCATTAAAATGCTAGGGTCTCCACAGGGGAGCTAGCACAGTGTGTGTATGTGTGTGTGTGTGTGTGCTCAGTCTCCTCCTCTGACCCCCTTTTGGTTAGGACTGAAATGTTTTGCATTGTTGTAGTGGGAGGAAAAAAACAGATAATTGGTCTATTTTTTTTTCTTCTTGTCTTGTCTCGGCTGGTGGTACCAAGGTGATCATCCGTTAAATACCTAGAAAACCTGTTCTTTGCATGCGGCCCCACATTAGCTCTCACTAGCCGTGCTTCTTTCAGTTTCTTGCATCTCAGAAAGCGGTCTGTCATCTAGCTCGTTATAATCATTCAGGATCATATGATGCAGAGTAAGTTATAAGTTTAAATAAGAATCAGGGCAAAAAGCAGTTGGAAACATTTCAAATATTTGACATAACTTAATTGACTAGAAATTAATGGCGACATTTCCGCTCTTGTAATGATAAGCCGAGTGCTTTTCAACAGTGAGCCACTAACAGCGTTCACTGTATTTTGCGTTGTAGTGGATAGGCAGAGAAAGTAGGTCTGATTTGTTTTTTGTTTTTTTGGGGGGGGAGGGGGGGGTTATGGCATACACCCCTGATCTGGACAAACCAGAATGGGACAGACCTACACAAGACAACTGACAGACAGCAGAGCAGAGCAGAATGGGACGGGGTGACAGATGGCTTCAGGCTGCCAGCTAGCCAGCTTATCTCCAATGAGAAGAAGCCTGAGACAGACAGGCTGAAAGGCCGCTATACAGACAAGCAGGTGGGCAGGCGGACAGATAGACAGACAAATGATTAGATAGGCAGACAGCCAGATACCGGGCAGACAGAGAGGGAGACGGATAGACAGACGGACGTTCAGACATGCAGACAGACCGTCCTCTAAGTGGCTGGATGTAGACCACAGACAGGACCGGCTGAGCTGCGGCTCAGCGTGGTGGAAACACAGACGACACCGACAGGACTTTGCCTCACTGTCTGACACCACACACACACACACACACACACACACACACACACGCACACACACACACAGACACCTATGCTAGAAGCACCTGAAATAGTGTCAGACTGCAACATGAGGAAAGAGACAGACAGACACCTCATACCTCACACACATATGTGAAAAAAGACACACACAAACACACACACACGTCACGCACACACACACGCGCCCACAATGTGTTAAAAATTAAAGTTTGGTTAAATGAGCCTTGCACTTGTCACAAGGCACAAGGTGTGTTGATACAAGGCCACTCACATTAGTGTGTGTGTGTGTGTGTGTGTGTGTTCAGCACTATTACTCATGAGGTGTAAGCTCATCGGCTGTCAGGACAAGCTGTGAACATACTCCTCTCAAGGCTGTGCCCCACAGATGGAAGAGTCTCTCTCTCTCTCTCTCTCTCTCTCTCTCTTTATCTTTATTTCCTTATCCTTATCTCTCTCTCTCTCTGCTAATATATTAATTAAGCTTGTTTTTATTCATTAAGTTCTGTTTTGTTTACCATTAGCATGGTTTCTGTATGAGCCGTGTAGCATACTGTAGCTATATTTATTTCAGTTTCATTGTTACACCCCTCCTTCTCTCCCTCCACCCCTCTCCTCCCAGATTAGATCCAGTCAGTCTCTTATCTAACTGTGTTATTGAGGTATGGGAGGCATTCAGGGTAGCTGCTGTCACACTGCCCGCACTGTTGGCCAGACAGCCAGACAATCACTTCACTAGCTGACAGCCAGTCCCTTACTGTTGTTTATTTCTGACCATATTTCTTGTTTTTCTGGCTCTCTTTACTCTATATTTTCTTTCTCGTCCTTGCGTCTTCCCTCTCTCTTTTCTTTCTGTCTTCACCCCGCGCTCTTCTGTCCCTTCCTTAGAGAGGGCTTCTCACTTTCTGCCAATCTGAGCCTTCAGAGAGGAGAGGAGACGAGGGGGGCGGGGGGGGGGGGCAGTTAGTGTAGTCCTGAATAGCAGGGTGTTTTCAGGCTGCAATGACAGGCTCAGACAGGCAGCCACTCTAATGACCTCTGACGCCAGGCCCTGTCTCTCCCAGCAATAACAAACACACTGGGCCCCACAGGTGAGCTCCACCAGCAGGCCCTCTGTCAGCTGTTAACAAAGTAGAGTACGTTCTACTGGTCTATCTATCAACTAAAGACCCTGTCTACCACTGTGTACGCACACACACACAGTAGACCCCAGAGGAGAGCTCGTCCAGGAGCCCCTGCCTGCCTCTCCCAGCTCAGAGACACATCAGCCCTCTGACATGAGCCCGACACACACAAGCTACACTTTCTGTCTCTTATCTCGAAGATAGATGCCTTTTTTTCTATTTAGTCCAAGATAGATAGCCAGGTACTGAGTTTCCCCCAGCGCCCCACAAGGATGGATTTACGATAAACTCCCCAAGGCTTGGCATTGACCAACTTCAAAGACAACAGTCCCTCTTGTTTTATGGAAGGCGTGCTTTCAGTTTCTCTCTCTCTCTGTCTCTCTCTTCTCCCACTGTTGTCTTTTTCTTCCCGTTTTTCTCCCTCTCCCTGCGCCTTAATGAAGGCTAATGACAGGCCATGGTGAGTCTGCTCGGCCCGGCAGAGATCCTGCTCCATTAACGTAGCAGTTTGTCTCAGACGGGACCTTCCAAATTACTGGTTACATTCACAGCCACCGCCAGATGAAAGAGGTGGGGGTGGGCTGTGGGGGTCGGGGAGGAAGGATGGGGGCAACCGAAATGGCTGTGAGAGGCGCTCTGTTCATTTTTTCCCTCACACATATTTCCCCTCTTCGAGCTATCTTAACCCTTGAATGTGTCTTTCATTGAGGCAGTGCTGGATTTGAGTGTTTATGTGTGTGAATGAGAGAGAGAGCGAGAGAGAGAGAGAGAGAGAGAGAGAAGTATAAAGCACTGACGTTAGCTGGTTGATAGTAGTCGCAGTAATTAGGTGATGCCGCTTGTATAAAAGCACGGAAAAGGCTTATATAATCAGGGAGGAAGCAAAGTTGCAAAAGTTACAGACTCAAAGTATGTGAAAAGCATTCCTTCTCTACCCCACCCCATCCCCCCTCCCCTCTTTCTTTCCTCTCTCTCTCTCTCTCTCTTTCCCTTGCGCCTGACTGGCTCCCACTTTTTTTGGCTGGGAGTAGCTGGGAGCCAGATTTCTGTGGAATAGAGATATGAGGGGAGAGGGACGGCACAGGAGGCACACTAAAGGGGGTGGGGGGGTGAGGGGGGGGGGGCTTGGAAACTGGAGCTTGGCCAATGCTACACTTCTTTTACGCTCAGGGGAAACTTTAGACCAGAGAGAGGCCTAGCCTGTCAACCATTCAGACACCAGGGTCTGTCCGTTTACAGCCTCCGCTCTGTCCACTGCTCTCTGCTTCAGCTAAACACCACGTACTCCAGCAGAGAGAGGGAATGGTTTGTGTGTTGCCCTTTGGAATGGAAGGAAGTCACTTGGTAGTTTCAAGTCTAAGGTTTTTATTTTGTTGCTGTTGTCCCTGCGTGTTGGTCAGTGTTCAACTGTGTGTTAAATGGTTCCTGTACTTTTTATAGTTTGGACTAGAAAGTATTGCCCTGTGTGTTTGCATGGACACAAGAGTTCACCATATTCCCTGGACTCCTCTTAGTATATTAATGAAATGGTCTTTTCTAATTTCCTGCAGCAGAGTGAAGCAAGCTGCTGTAGAGAGACGATTGGGACAGATTTATAGTTCTTCTTGACGTCAGAACATTGTTAGCCACACCGCTACAAAAATACAGCGAGCCAGACAGAAGATAAGCATTTAATGCTTAGACAAACATTGCACTGCATGTGGACGCTCGCCTGCCAGTGTCTCAGACTTGCTTCTCTTGTCTGAAGTCCAAGAATTCCAACACGGTTTTCCTGGATGGCAAAAATTAAGGGTGATAGTTTAGTTTTGGCTCTTGCCTAGAGGCAAACTCCCAGTTTCCCAAACTGTGCTGGGATAAGGAAGAGGTTGTGGAGAAGAAGTATGTTTCTGTTTAAGTAATCCTTTGCTTTTCACTGCAGTAAGACTTGGAGGTTTTAGTCGATCTGTAACTGAGCAGTCCCAAATCATCCAAATCATCCAAATCATCCCAAGTCCCAAATCACAAGCACTCATCCACTGTTCTCTTGCTCCTCTCCTCCCTTTTTCTTTCTTTCTTTCTTTCTTTCTTTTTCTCCTTATTTCATGTTGTGCTCTAAAGTCAAAATGATGTCATGTCTTACCTGTGCACCGTTCCAGAGGTGTAACCGTCTCCCTCTCTCTCTCCCTCTTCCTCAGATTCCCTGGCTTTGCAGGAGTCGGGTGAGCGGGCCCATTGGTGCGTGGTGGCGTACTGGGAGGAGAAGACCCGCGTCGGACGCCTCTACTCAGTCCAGGAGCCTTCCCTGGACATCTTCTATGACCTACCTCAGGGGAACGGCTTCTGCCTGGGCCAGCTCTGCTCCGACAACAAGTCCCAGCTGGTGCAGATGGTGCGGGCCAAGATTGGCTACGGCATCCAGCTGACGCGCGAGCCGGACGGGGTGTGGGTCTACAACCGCAGCTGCTACCCCATCTTCATTAAGTCGGCCACACTGGACAACCCGGACTCGCGCACGCTGCTGGTGCACAAGGTGTTCCCCGGCTTCTCCATCAAAGCGTTTGACTTTGACAAGGCCGGCAGCCTGCAGAGGCCGAACGACCACGAGTTCACACAGCAACCTCGCACGGGCTTCACGGTCCAGATCAGCTTCGTCAAAGGCTGGGGACAGTGCTACACCAGACAGTTCATCAGTAGCTGCCCGTGCTGGTTGGAAGTCATCTTCAACACCCGATAGCAGCCACCTTCTTCATCCTCCTCATCCTCACCCTTCTTCCCCTCACCAACGGACTACACCCACTTTCCTTTTTTGTTCCAGAGGTTCAAAATGAGAAAAAAAACGTTTTAAAAGAAGAAGAAGAAAATATAAAATTCTGATGGACTTTGTTTAATAAATGACTAAGATTTAATTAAAATAAGAAGCGAAAAAATGTATTTTATGTTATATATAAATATATTATTACTTGTAAATATGAAGACGTTTTATATGCATCATTATTTATGTATTGTGCAATGTGTTGATGAGAAAAAGAAAATAAGATGCACTTTGCTTAATATAAATGCAAAACAAAGAAATGCCAAAATAAAAAAAATACAAATAACTATCTTGTCCATGCAGTGTATTTCTTATCTTTGATGTTGAGGTGGTTGCATTCAGTTTCATACTGTTGTCTTCTGCTTTGTGCTCAAGTCTGAAATAAAATCCATGTTTCATTGTTCATGCCACCAGTAAATTGGCAAAACGTCAACATTAAATGAATGGATCCCCAAGCCTTCTAATTTGGTTTTTGGTGAAGAATACTGTCTCCCCTTTCCATCATTATAACTAAAACCAACACTGGTTCAAGTTTTGTCACTGAATAACAATAAATGACATCAATTTCCTTTGATTTATAACTTTGGTGTTATATTGTGGATGTCAAACTGAGTTTCCCTCTAAAGACAATGAGTCAGACTGACAGAGCCATAACTTCACTCTTTGTCCCTGTCCTTAAAGGCTCATTAGGCCTTTTAACATTGTCTGCCTTTCTGTCTCAGTTATTTTGGGGTGAGCGTCCCACTTCCTCTCTGTCATTAACTGACTGATGACATCACAGCCAGGAAGCAGTAACGATGAGTTTCAGGATCCAATAAAATCAACAGCAGGGCCGGCTTCCTGGTGGAGCGTCCTTATGATGATAGCTGGATAGAAAATAGGAAAGTAAGAGAGAAGACGGATATCACGGGAAGAAGTCAGTGCTGCATTGTGGGAATTAACACATACTGGACGATGCACTGGAAGACCAGGAATGTGTTTGCACAAATAAGGCCTTTTAGATTAGAGACAAGTCTTTTTGCTGTGTCTGCTGGTTACTCCACATGCTGAGATTTTACTGTCCCAAACGCTACAAAGTTGGAACATGCTAATGAATAATATTAAACACGTTGATATTTTTAGCAATAGAATTCATTTGAATGGACTCTGAAACACTTATTGTCTGTAATGGGCACGACTTGCCATTTACTAACAGATAATTTGATCTAATTATCCCTTATTCCATAATTAGAAATAATTTCTTTGATATTAGAGTAATGGATTGAGTGCAATAGTAGATGTTTGTTATATTTATAAAAACAAGGTATGTACAACTTCCACCATCATTGAGGTCAAATAAAATAGCTGATTTCTTTTTTAGCTGACCCTGTCTGTGTGTGTATGTCTGTGTCTGTGTGTGTGTGTGTGTGTGTGTGTGTGCGCGCGCTTGTATGTGTGTGTCTGTCTGGGCCTCGTCCTGTTGCTAGTCAGATGGGTGTCTGCGAAGGGGATTACTACTGTAAGCCTGCTTTACTCACACACACTGTCTCAAAGACCTACATTCACAAGACCCACTTTCCACTCCGTCCAACCCCCATCCTCCGCTCCGTCCAACAACACTTTTAAAAAGCTTAAATTCTATTTACAAAATGAGTGACGAAAAACAAAATATTTTGTGCCAGTGACAGGGAGGTGGAACCTCGGCTGAAACGGAGCTTGATCCGGTCTGTATCCTTCCTCCCTGTCCTTTCAGCATTTGGCTGCTCTGAACCACAGCTGTTACAAAAGGCTTCTTACCAGTCCTAGGCTGCTGACCTGCAATCGAAACAAAACCTTTAGTGCATTTTCCAGCATAATCTCACCTCACCTTTCCCTGTCCCTGGAAAAGATACACTACCACCATTCAGATTATTGTTTACCACCTGTATTTATCAGTAATCACAAACCAAATCATTCCTTAAAAACAACAACATTTAACACTGAATGACTAATGACAGCAAAAAAAGCAAGTGAGTGGCATCAACACAGATAAACAGGATGGCCAATATTTGTGGTTGACTGTATTCTTTACCTTCTCCTTTCTTAATGTCTCTGTTTAACAAAATGTTTGTATGTACTATGAAAATCTGAATGAAAACCTGAATGACAAAAAGCATAAATATTACACCGTGAAGTATTTTGGAGCGGGATGGGCATGTCTAAGCGTAGGGAGGGTGTGGCCACACGGTGGGACCCTGTTCCTTGGCATCATGCTGCCTGTACCCTCGCAACAATAATCCCTAACCCTGCTAATACAGCTAAATCGGCTCGAAGCTTTGTGTGTGTGTGTGTGTGCGTGTGTGTGAGTACATGTGTGTATATGTGTGTGTGTGAGAGATGGTCTTATATCCATGACTTCCCTCAGACAGGGTGACCCTGATTCCGCCCAGCAATAATTCCATTCGAACTATGACTGATTTCGGCAACAACTCTAGTCGGCACGAACATGTGAGCGTGTTTACTGTGAGAACCTTCTAGGAAAAATGTGGCTGCGAGGGTACAGGCAGCATGATGGCAGAAACACACACACACGCACACGCACACACACACACACACACACACACACACAAAGCATGTTCATTCCCCAGAGCTGTCTAGGTGCATGAAGACTGGACAATGTGTATGGTGCAGAAATGTCAGGGCGTTTTCAGCATGTTAGTGTACATATGTGCTCCTGTGTGTGTGTGTGTGTGTGTGTGTGTATGTGTGTGTGTCAGTATGTCACTACCAAACTATCCACACAGCCAAACCTTTAACCAAGCCTAAGCTAAATACATCTGGGCCTCTTTTTCCCCGTCATAGTGAGTTTTGTATACGGCTGTGTGACCTGAGCAGTGATATTACATCTTGGGGTACAGAGGCAGAAGCTGAAAACACCACAAAACATCCTGCAGGCTTCTTGAACTGAAGGAGCGTTAAGTCACCGTCCCCAAACTGTTTGTGGAATACCGACAGTGTTCAGTTATAGTAATGAAGAAATCTGAAAGAAGCTTTGTATTGTTTGTTCACCCTTACTGCACAGTTTTCCCCAAAGCAAAAATACCATGTTTGTTTCGCTGACTTATAATGCTATGATTTGTATTCCATAATATCATGAAATGTATAAAATATCCGCCTGCATGTTGGCTAATCCTTTGTCTGTCTGTGGTAAACACACCCCAACAATCTACCGCAGGTCAGCCAATGTGTGTGTGCATGTGTACGCGTGTGTGTGTGTGTGTGTGTGTGTGTGTGCAGACCTAGGGGGGTTGGGAGGATTAACAGGGTTGTGGTCTGTAGGTGGGGTGTTACAGCCTGCTAAGGTGGGTTAGTGGAGGTTGCATGTGGTTGCTTTTTGTGTCTGTATGTGCACAACTGTTTTTTACATCTGGATTTATTTTATTCTAATTAAAATGTCATCTGGCATATAAATTAACCATTGTAAATACCTTCTTGATTTTTTAATTAATCCATTCTGGTTTTATTTATCTGATTTTATATAATTGCATTCTACAGATATCCAAAATATATATACATATCAAAGGATTGTGTTCATGTTTTGTCCACATATTGGTGTGCTTTGTGTCATATATTATTTGTGCCTGTTTGTCTGTGTGTGTCCGTATGTGTATATGTCTATGCATATATTTGTATGCATGTGTAGATGCAACACAAAGTCCTCGTCTGTGCCGGTAGACACAAAGACAACCCCTTCATCCCCCCATCCCCCTCTTCCTCCTCCCTGGAGGGAAGATAAGACACTTTACTGTCTGTCTATCTGCCTGATCCCAGCAGGAGGGGGGTGGGGGTGGGGGTGGGGGGGTTGTGGGGGTGGTCTAGCCGTGTTTACAGGCTGGGTGTGTGGCTGGGGGTTGGGGCTTTAAAGAAGGCGACAGTCACTTCTGGCATTCTTATGCTTATTTGGCCCCAGCATGCCCTGCAGTCATGTTTTTCCTGACCTCACTGAATCACTGGAAAACACACAGAAACACATACAGACAACTCAGTGATGCTTATGTGCACACATGTGCGCATGCACACGTGTAAAGTAAAAATACTGATAAGACTGATTTCTTAAAGCTACAATCTGCAATTTGTGCTCCAGTGCATCCGGGCAAGGAATTGCAGAATATACGCCTCTGAATGTTTTCCTGCATTTGGGCAGTGGCAGCTTATTTCCAGCACTTCATTCAGTTAATTTAATGTCAGCTTGAGAATGTGGGGGAAAAAAAAAATCTGAACAGGTATGTTATATTATTCTCCTTGGTCTCTACTACACCAAGGATCTAAGTATTAAAATGTGGATGTTGTTAGTGATTGCACGTAAAAGAAAAGATTTAGACATTACGTTAATCACTACATCTAAATGAGGAAAACTGTTGCAAGGTAATAATGGTTATCAGTGATTTCTCCGTGTGACAGGATGACAGCTCCTCCAGCCTTGGCAGCGCAGATCCAACCATGATCGTCCGACTTTGAATAGAACGCAGCGTAAGTTATAAGATAGGTAGCTAGCAGAGAGAAAACATTTGATAGTAACAGATGCTACACAGTGGAGGCTGTACACATTATTTCACCATCCAGGAGAACCCCAAAATGGATTGCTGGCAAGCTAGCATGCTGGCACTAGCATGGTAATGACACCAAATTTTCACTAATGTAGCAAGCACCCATCCTTACCTTTAAGTTGACCCGGAGGCGTGGCTACTGCACTTTGCCCCACCGCCCGCTACAACACAATGTTTACAGAACAAGCACAGATGATGAGGCCGCATTTTCATCAATCGCAGATTGTAGCTTTAAACTATAATATGGGCTTATGTCTGAACTTTTTACTGAACTTTGGTCCCAGGGCAAGACCACATTTGTGCAATTTGTATCTTGGCCATAAAATGTAAAAATGTATAAGAAGGTGGTGGCATTGACAGCATCGGGGCTATGGCACAGACAGTATAATGGACAGGTTTGGGCAGATTTGGTATGCTTATATACACACACACACACACATGCACAAGTATATTTCCACATACCAAAATTTAAATTCAATATCAATTTCTTAGAAACTTATCTTGCGTTCTAAGCACTAAAGTTTCACATAAGTACAGTTTCATGTAGTTGCACGTGACGATCAGACACCATGCATACCTCATAACATCAATCCATATCTACATGATGTGCACAACCCTAATGCATATAATATATAACACAGCTTAGCTTGAGCACGGGACCCATCAGGAGTCCCTCCCACCCAACACCCTGCACATCAGAGACCCAGACTACATCCACCCTTCATAAGTCAAGATCCTTACTTTGGTGCAACTTTTATTGTCTCAGAAGTGACATTCTTCAATGGCGATGTAATGTGGCGACATTGCTCTCTGATGTGGGGAAGTTGCAGCCAGTAGGTTAGTGTGTGTGTGTGTGTGTGTGTGTGTGTGTCTGCTCTACATGTGGCTGGCTGACTTTACGTAGCTGGCAGGTCCGGGTCATGGGGGAGAGAGGGTGGTGTTGACTGTAAACCCCAGACTGTACAAACACTACAAGAAGAATTAGAATCAAATGTATTGATCCTCTGTGTCTTAGCAGTTACTGGTGGACAGCACACACCGTCTTATCCCACTGTCAGTCCCTTTTAAATGGAGAACCATTTGAGGAATGCAGACAACAGAAAGAGCAGAAATCAACAATGCAGGCTTAAAGATTGTGTAAACTCACTGTTTTCAGCCAGCTAGTACACAATATTGAAAGATGCGAAAAAGTGGAGTGAGGAGTGAGAGCGAATAGGGGTGTGTGTCTGTGATAACGGATCACCCATCTCTACTTGGGGTCGGTAACAATTTTCTGATCACAAAGTCTTTGGTGCTGCCAAAGGTGAAATATCTGCCTTGACTTCACTGATGGAGGTGTGGCCAGAAGTGCAACACAGTTGAAAGTTTCATCCCACAGAGAACAGCGCAGCAATGATTTTCTGCCCCTAGAAGCAGATGCAGGACTTAGAAAAATGTTGAAATCAAGTACAGGATTAATGCTATTCAACTATATAGAAGCCATGTAGCCATGTTTACAGCTCAAAAACTGTTATGTATTGCTAATTTGCTCTTTAAAGACAAAACATGATCAGAATCACTTAATCACTTAACTTGGCGGATTGGTCCTCATTCCAGCAGGCGGGTTAATAGCATTAGCAAAGGCCCATAGACACAGACATTATGTTGAAGGTCTTGATATAAAGAGACAATGCAGTAAATTGCCTAAATTGCTTACAGTCTTTCATATGTTTTCCTCTGGATTCTGAAGTAGTGGTGTTGCAATCAGATTTTTTTTCAGATAATCACAGATAGGTAAACAGCCCTAACTAAGTCAATTGTGATTTATTAAAGCAATCTAAATTTACCAGAACCTGGCTTTTCCCCATAAGGCACCAACAGGAATTAATGTTTATTTTGATTGTTTAGAGAGAATAAAGAAAAGCTGATGGCCAGGGTGGAAAGGGTTAGGCATAATCGTTCTTTTACAGGTCCTGAGCTGATTTCCGGTGGTAGCTGATGACCTTCTCCACAAAATGGACAATATAAATTCTAAACTGTTGTGTACATATTATAAACCCTGCATTCTTAAACTATAGGTTGGGACCCAAATAATAAAAATGTTTTACTTGGCCTGCCCAACTTCATTAACCTGACTCAGTATAATGTCTGTAGTCTCTAGGCCAATTTTAAGCCTGTTTGATTCAGTTGTCAGTTTTGATGAACAAGTAAAAGGTTGTTTAGTGTTGCTTCCTCCAGTTAAAAATGCAGGTGTTTTCTTTTCATCTTTTGCTGACCTTGAGGAAGATCCATGCTTTTATTTTACTCACAACAGGAAGTCAGGGGATCTGTCTCAGCTGCAGTCAGCGTAAAATGCAGCAGCGAGGCTTTCAATCCTTCCAAAAAAATAGACAGGATCATATTACCTCTGCTGTATCAACACTACACTGATGCTTAGTTTTAAAATTCATTTTAACATTTTACTGATTATTTTCAAGGCACAGCTATGTTTGTTCTTTAGCCTCATCTCAGACCTTCTAACTCTTCAGACCTTCTGTTTTATTATTATTATTATTATTATTATTATTATTATTATTATTATTATTATTATTATTATTATCATTATTATTATTATTATAGCTGGGACATGATTTCCATGGTTAGATTCAGACATCTTAGTGGAATGCAAAATGCCACAAGGGACAGGTAAAATGACAATATATTCCATCCATTACAATAATTGGAAAAAAGCACAGGATGAGATGAGATACTGAAAACAATAAGTGATTACTTGTTGGATCATTGAGAAACAGGTTTGAGGGGGACTGGGATTATAGACGTAAGCAGCATTTTTATTTTATTTTATTTTATTTTTTAGCACATCAGTCACCAAATTGTGCACAGTATAATTGGGAATTTGTCTATGTGTTTATTGCGTATCTATTGCACATCTGTGGAGCAGGTAGGGGTTTTGTATCTTAAGTATTTAAGTATAATCATGTTCCGCTCTTTGAAATGAATAAATGATCAGTTTAACTTAATAGCCTATGGATTTGGGAGGCAAACTAATCTGATTATGTTATGAGTTCTAAGTAACATGTGAGATTATGATACTCGCTAAAAGTTTGAGCACACAAGCCACAATCTGCACATTGCACTTTGAACATAACCTTCACAATTCTGGTGCGGTGTTACACCACATATATGAAGTACGGTGACATGCTCCCCACCATGCCATATTATATTGTACATGCAAATGACAGATTCCCCAATCTCTGATCTCCCCTCTGATCTCTCTCAGGCAGACGAGACCGCACTCCATCATTCTCTCATATAAATGTATGTCATCTTATTGTATTTTCCCCCCCGAACACCCACTGACATATATCATATCAGCCCATATCATCACATACCCCCCTCCTCCAGTGATCTCTCTATCTGTATATATATATACACAGTATGTACGTATTATTACTATGATAAATCAAGAGGGAAGTCAGTGAACACACAGGACAAACCCAGTGAAATATGATTGATAGGCGCAATATCAGCATGGGACAGGCTTGATATGACTACAATATTCTTCGCCTTTCTTTTTCAATTACGTTGCACAAGAAGAACCATTTCCTCGCCTGACTCCTGATTATGAATTGCGCTGTGCTCTGTCCTATTGGGCCTTCCTCCCAGAGGCCACA
This sequence comes from Centroberyx affinis, assembly GCF_046629955.1. Lineage (NCBI taxonomy): Eukaryota > Metazoa > Chordata > Actinopteri > Beryciformes > Berycidae > Centroberyx > Centroberyx affinis. The sequence continues at coordinate 162,237 of NW_027282376.1, read as the reverse complement.
AACCCTCCGCAGAGGAACAGCGTCGATGTCAGCCTCCCTGACGCGGAGCTGACTTTAATAAAGCAATAGGAGAATCAAAGGGAACAATGCGCGGAGACGAGAAGAAAAATATGAGCACAGGGCGCTGCAATACATCCAAGCCGGCATGCATATTAATTAAGTGTATGTGCTTGCATTCACACATTTGTGCATTGACACACACACATACACACACACACACACACACACAGAAATCTGTACAAACACTGATGCTGTAATGCATTGGTTGGTCACCGTGAAAGAACATAACGTCCTGCTGCAGTATCATACAGGAACAGTGCAAAACATGTGGACATGTGAGCAGCTGATCTGATGTCCATTCAGCCGTCTGTAACGCCGTTCCTTCCAGCAGGAGGGTTACGGAGGAGGTCGGGGGCTAAACCACTGTTACCACAGCTCTCCTCGCAGTTTGGTGTGTGAGGCGACAAATGCCTCCATGTGGATTACAGCATCTCTGGCATTTTACAACCAGGTTAGCACTACAGCGGCAACACAAACCTCAGCCACAGTCTGAGCCACTGTCCAAACATCTGAGTCTCCAAGTTGTGTTGAATGGGGCCTGTTTTTTTTTTTTTTATGGACAAAGAGTTTGTGATGGGAAGAAGGAAGAGGAAATGTTAAGAAGTGGGGGAAAGTGAATGTGGTAATTTGAGAATAATGTTTTGAGTTAAGAGTTGGTTTAAGACTTGACTGGAAATCTGTTGAGTTTGTTGGTTTGTGTGTTTATGTGTGTATCTCTCTCTCTCTCTCTCTCTGTGTGTGTGTGTGTGTGTGTGTGTGTGTAATGCTGACTTTGTATAATTCCTGTGTGGATTGGAGTAAATGAGGGCTGTGGAATGTGAGTCGGGGGTAATCATGGCAGACCTGCAGGAGTAACCAGAAACCCACGGCCAGACTTCAGAGGGCCGGGACTCCCTCCACCCCCGACAGACAGGAGACTGGGACCTGAAGACCTCTCTTTCCTTCTCCTCAAACCTGGCCTTATGTTGTCCAACCTCCCTCCTCACTCTAAACATCTCATCATGTTCATAATGCTCTTCCGTGTTTATTAGCACTGTGTTTAACATTTTGAAAGATGTTTCAGTCATTGAAAATGAAACGGAAATTAAAGATAGATTTTACACAATTATGGCTTCTTCTTTACTGGGAGTAACTTATAATATTTTGACAGAGTTTGTTTGTTTACTGTTTATGTAAAACAGTAAGGGAATGCAGGAAAGGAACGAAAACTGCAATCACGCTGGAACTGTACTTTAAAAAAAACAAAAACAAATGCTGACTGGAATATGACTGGAATAGAGTGTGTAAAGTTAAAGTGCCGACAGACTGACTTGAAATGTGGCGTGTGAGAGCAAAAGATGGGCTTGGGCTTTCGTCTGGTGACAGACATATTTAACTAAACTTTGGTCACAGGGCAAGACTGCATACATTTGTGCAGTTTGTGTACTGGCCCTAAAATGTATAAGAAGGCAGTGCTATTGACAGACAGACAGACACACACACACACACACACACACACACACACACACACACAAACACGTAAAGGAAATGGGTGATCTTTATCATAGATTCTGGATCAGACCGTGACCCCGCTGTCTTCCTCCTCGCAACATCCTGTCTGATCTTAGAGACAGAGAGAGAGAGAGAGAGAGAGAGAGAGAGAGAGAGAGGAAAAGAAAGGAAGAGAGAGATGGGGTGGGGGCAGAGACAGAGAGAGAGTAGGATGTTATATAGAATAGGAGAGAGAGAGAAACAAAAAGTGAGAAAATACCAGAAATGGCATTGCAGGGAAATATACAAAAAGTGGATTGTTCCCATTGCTAGAGAACATAACAGTGACAGTTTGCCTTGCTACCGCCAACTTTTGCACCTTGCTGTCCCACCCCTTGTCAGTGAGTTTCTGCTCATTACTGATTCACCCGAACAAAACCGGGGCCAACAGCTGCCATTTGCTGGCAAACATTAGTCAGTGTAGTTTCTTGGGCCGGCGGTGACACTCACACAGACCAGAGCAGAATAGACAATTAACAGCAGCATGAAATTTGAATTTTCTGTCTGATGCCACCATATGTTTGTTAGATGCAACAGAAACATCTGTTGTGTGTCTGTGTGTGTGCGTGTTTGCATGTTTTCTAGGTCTGCACCCGTTTTTTCAGAAAGATCTTTGTCCAACATGCCGTTGTGTATAAGATCGGTAGAGCAGTTTCACTTCTGTATGTCCAGTTTTACTTAAAAGGTGTGACAAATCAATATATCATTGTGAAATTAATGGTGAGACCTTCGTATAATCACCGTAAATAAACAGAGGTGGGGACTCGAGTCACATGATTTGGACTCAAGTCAGACTTGAGTCACAGTTTTAATTGCTTGAGACTTCACTTGATGCATGAAGAGAAGACTTGAGACTTGACTTGACTTGGGTTCTGGTGGCTTGGGACTTGACTTTGACTTGTACTTTGTTGACTCGAAAAGGTTTCTAAAGTCTTGACAAAAGATCTTGTGTTTGACTTGGTCACACCTCTTTGTAAACAAATGAGACCATGGTGGAGACGATGGTATAGCCTCTATCTCACGCCAGTGGTATAATTAATGCTAGTGTTTCTCAACATAAGACCACATTTCCCATAAACCCAGTTGCTTGCTGGCCAGTGTCCCACAGAATCCCAGTGGGACCCAGTGGCACCTAATGTAAGAGTGTAGAGGCTGCCAAACGTATTGGCGACAGTCTGTTTTGTGTGCAGTAATTATGCTAATGTTTCTATGCGTTAAATGTGTTGATGTTAAGATGCTACTTGCGGCACCTTTAATTTGCTATGGTGCCTGCTGATGCAGTCACTGTATGTTTGGTGGAGTAAAAAGCTAAAGTATAAGCCTGTGCACTGTAGAAGACTAAACACTGGACTGCAAAAAGCATCTTGTTGCACAACTTTAACTCAAATTTAAATCTAGAAAACAGAGAAAGGGTCTAATCTGTGACACTATAGGAGACAAGTCAAGCCCTAAAAAACAGTTCAATGAAAAAAGAGTCAATGTAACATTTTAGGTGCAAGATTTGTTGACTGCTGACATGAAGAAATAAAGAAGCAACAATATTGGATGGAAGAAAAACACTTCAGATACCTATTCTGTCCTAATTTGATAGTGATTGTTCTACAGTTAATGTAATGAAAGTAAATGTATCACCTTCCAATAAAGCACACAAATAATTTAATAAAAACCAAAAAATCACTCAAGCAACATCAGTAATGGAGTGTGATCTCCTGGACTAATAAATGTGGAGTGAGCGATTCAAAAAAGTCCTCATGAAGAATTGATCCAGGAGGGAAAATTTTGCGAGTGTCTGACACAAGCAAGCAGAGATTTAACACATATATGTATGCACATATAGGTGTGTGCATGGGTATGTGTACATGTGCACACACACACACACACACACACACACACTCTGCAGTTTAGACGCTTTCTGCTATCTTGTACAGTAGACCCTGGGGCCTTGTTATATGAAGAGCCAGATCAAAGCGTAGTGACGATCCAGGCAGGGAGAAAGAGAACGCTTGAAATATAGAGAAAGAGATACAGAGAGAGAGAGAGAGAGAAAGAGAGAGAATGAACATCCTCGGATGAGTGCAAAGACATCTCCAACTTCTGCTTTCACACTAATTAACTGATCGCTCCATGCCAGAAGAACAAAAGTAACAGAGAAACTTTCGTCTCTTCATCATTTTCAGTCTTGAGTGAGTGACGACTAAAGATCTAGTTTCTCCTTCGCTAACGATTCGGTCGTCGTCTACTCTACATGCCCTTAATCTTCTTTGGACTGTCACCCACATCCACTGTTCAGGTTGTTTATGAAGAGAGAGAGAGAGAGAGAGAGGGAGAGAGGGAGAGAGAGGATACAGAAATCCACACAAAACAAATAGTCCTAGACGGCAAAGCAAGATCTCCTCCGCTCCATCTAATTCTTCGGCCCCATGTCTTTCCTCTCCTTCTGTCTCTGCCTTTCTCTTTTTCTCTCCTCTCTCTTCCTCCCTTCGTCTTACTTTCCCTCTCTCTCTGGCTCCCACCACCCCATTTCTCCCACCTCTCCTCATTTCTCCTCTCTCTCTCTCTCTCTTTGTGAGTGGTCTTTTCCTGTTGCCCTTTCCAAGCACGTGCCAAGAACGGTGACGTACTTCCACGTCTCACCGGCCGGCTACGCTCTCCAAACAAACACGCAGGCTGATGGAGAGACTCTGAGAGAAAGAAGACAGAAAATTAAACATAGACTGAACATTCAGGTGAGATACCAGAGAAGATCCTGCGAGACAGAGACACTTTAATTTAATTGTAGGCCATACAGATAGTCGATGTAATGTGTAAAACACACATAAAAAGACACTAGATAGAAATATGTGGCACATATTATCTCATGCTGTCAGCAGAATCAATAGATAATTTCTCACTTATATTCAATCCTGGGATTGTAATCTCATTTTCATCCTTGAGAATCACACAAATAGGTATGTGTTAGCAGAGGAGCATGACAAATGTCACATATGCAGGAAATTGTGGTGATAACACCTTTGGCCTTTTTCATTTTCTCTTAAGACGTTCTTCAAGTGGAGGCCAAACTATGAACCAATGACTGCCTTGTGCTTGGTTTGAGATCAACTGCTTTCAAAAGCTCACATAAAAAGCCCACTCAAACTTTCACTGAACAGCTTATTTAATTTTTTGCCAGACTATGAACATCATATTGACAAACATCTTACTCTAGATCAATTTGGTCACACTCGACAGAGCTAATCGCACATTGTCTGGTAGTGAGCAAGCGGGTGCTCTTTCAGCTTAAACCATTTTTTCTCTCTGTTGCACATCATTCTTTCGTTTGTGCAGCGATGCCTGACATTGAATGCTATTGAATGAAACGTTTGGAGAGAGAATTTAGCCGGTGAAGCGGATGCTGGCTCTCATCCAATACCTGCCATCTTTCATTTAGGCAACAAGGTTTTTGAGAACAATCACAGATGGATGGAGAGCGCTGACAAGCTTTGTGCGTGACGTCTCCCTCTATAAGCAGCCTGAGAACATTTTCCACATTCCAACATTCTGCCATTCCTTTCTTTATCAAAAATGCTCATAGTTGATAGAGGAATGGCCATTTTTTGGATACCAAAATAAGATCAGGTAGGTAGGTCTACTGTATTACTGCATTTTACAGCAAATCCAGTATTGGAAGTGGATGGCAGGTGGCAGGATTGCCAGCATCCTCTCCAGGATCTGGATATCGTACATAGATATCATAAGATGGCTGCTTGTGTTATTTCTGCTGCTAGAGAAATCTTTGTATAGCCCATGGCAGACTGTCTCATCATAAACTTACTGCACAGCAACAATCTACTAGTCAATAAGCAACACAATATGGCAGGATAACAAATTATATGCTGTCAATTTCTTCAGACATTTTGCCTGTATGCTGTACTGTTATCAACAGCTGCTCTTATGGAGGAAATGTTTCATGGCTCCAGTTCCTGCAGAACAGATGACATGATATATGATTAGACGTTGGTTTACTTTGTTGTGCCGTCACACAGACGTTTTGTGCGATGCCTTCCTCAGCATGTGTGCATGGCATGATCCATTATTACAGCTGGATATTCAAAGTTTAAGTTTTTACATTTTAAAACTGCACAGTAGCCCTTTAGCCAAACAAATGCAACTTTCTTTCGGGCGTCTGTATTGTTCCCACCTGTTTCCCAGTTCTCAGATGTCTTGAACGCACCGTTAGACCACTGTGTTTTGGGAAGTTTCCCCACATCATCTGTGTGCCTGCATTGTAAAACCACTAGATTAAATTTATACAATGAGAGCCTACGTTTTTCAAATAAAATCTCTGTTGAAGCTCTTTGTTAAAACTGAACTGTAGAAGAAGGTAATGTATCAGTGAAGCAAACTTGACAGACACACAACGCACGCACGCACACACACACACACACACACACACACACATACACACACACACACGCGCACACACACACACACACTCAAAGTTTGTTCCCTGTGAGTTTTCCTCTGGAGCGGTAATGGATTTAGCAAACCCTGCAGATGAGATGGATGGGACAGCTTGACCATCGCCGAGCCCAAACACAGTCATTAAAGTGGCTTGCTGTGTACCTTGGACAAATTGTCCATCTGTGCACAGAAATTACAAATACCTTACACAAGTTTATATCATCTTCATAGTTACAGTGACATCTTCATTTGTTATTTGATAGAAAATTAGAAAATATTTTTTGTGATCAGCTGTTTTCGATTTCCAATTACTGTTCAATCCAACATGTACAACAACAATAAATATGCAACATGCCATCACCTCCCCCAACCCCGACCTGACACTGAGGCAAATGTGGATAATGAATAAACAAAAGATAAAGAACACTGAAATAATGAGAAATTGAAACAAAAAATAAGAAGAAAATCTACATTGATTTAAGTTAATCTTGTTTATTCATGTTTATATTTAAAACCTCTGAGTTTGACATGGTTTAAATGCTGTATGAACAGAAATGACAAAACTTAGAAAACTGCAAATGAAAGAGGGAAAGACCTATTCCTAAGCTCAAAGACAAGACTGTATACAGAAGGCAAGACAAGATCTTGAAAAATGGCTAAAACCTTCTCTGGGCATGAGGATATTCAAAGCCGTTCCAAGGCGTGTATGCAAAAAGTCTCTCAGAGTAATAATACTAATCTAGGTAAATAAATAGTCACGTCACATGAGTTTGTAAACTGGGGGTTTCAGTTCAGACATCTGTTTTTTGAGATTCTGTTCTCATACACAGCAGAGGTTCTTGGTCCTGGCCCTCAGGACCCACAGCCCCGTTGCTTTTCATTGTAGCCGTTTAATCAGGGACTGATTTACACCTGGGACACCAGATAAATGCAATTAACCACCTGGTAGGATAGAGAAGCAGCAGGGCTCCCGGCCCCGAGGACCAGGACTCAGACCCGCTGCTCCGTAGCGCCACTATCCACTTCAAAGACTGAAGAACTAGGGCTTCTCTGTGTGCAAAGAGACAGACAGCTGTATCGATTGCCAATGGATACCAAAGGAACGTCTTAACGCTAAAGGGAAAGAAAGCTTAAAAGATTAGTACTGAATGGGAAAATAATGAATTATGTAAATACTTAACAAGGAATTACATACTAAATGCAGAAAAATGTTTTGCCAGTGAGATCGATGGTTGTGCTTTGTAATAAACCCTTTGCTCTGAGGACTTCTCCGTCCATCAACCACGGTCCGAGGCCACCGGACACTTGTAGTGAAGCCACGACCTTTGGACTGATACCGATTCTGGGATGTGACGCCCTCTTAAACACAACAATCCAAATCAGCTTGGTATTTTCATGAACAACCCTAACTCAAAATGTGGTACATTTTACTCCTCCACATGTCAACGTTTCAAATGGAAACTAACCTTTTACAGCTTTGAAGGGAACAGTGAGTCAATTTGAGAATGATGTAACGAGGTAAAACCATGCTGAGGTGGTCGTTTAAACTCACCACAGAGACCCATCACACTAATCAATAGTGTGATATTGTCTCCTTTGCTTTCCTGGGTAAGTTCTTGTAACTATTCACAGAAGCTGGAGAGTGTCTTACAGCTAGATATAAGGAAAGGTCATTACATTATTATATATAGTATATATATATATATATTATCATTATATATTATATTATTATTATTACATTACTTTGAAGAATTCAGAGAGAGAAACCGCGCGTAAACATACACACACACACAATAATGTGGGCAGGTGTGAGAGAGCGGGAGAAGAAGAGGACGTAGACAGAGAGCAGAAAGCCCCGTGTAGATGAAAGCTATTTGTGGCAGAGACAGAAACAGTAGTGAGGTACCCTGGCTATAAACAAAGTCAAAGTGATGTCTCAAGCATCAGCACACAAGGCATGAAAACTTAAACAGCAGAGGCAGACATGGCGAGATTAGAGAGCAGCGTCGAAGAGAACGCTCTGCATCTACTAGACCACTCACGGCTGGATTCACTCCCACACACACACACACACACACACACACACACTCATACTCACAAAAAAAGTAAAAAAAAAAAATCCTGTTCATATAACGAAATCCCTTTTGTTAGCAGAGGAATTTATTCATGGGTCTGGGGTCTATGTGGGCCTTGTAAGGTTTTATCTAACGTTTGGCGAGACACCAGAGAGAGCTATACTTTGATTTCCATGATCGAGGTGGGGAGCTGGGGTACGGAGGATGAGGGGATGGAGAGAGAGGATGATTGAGGATGAGTTGAGGGATGTTTAGGGTGCCCCCAAGCTAAAAAAAAAAAAAAAAAAACAGAGAGAGAAAACTGGGGAAATCACAGTCTCTCATCCCCCACCTACGCACACTCACATGCACAAACACACAAACACAACACCCTTGGGGATTGTGATGTACAGCAGGAGAAGTTATTACAGCGATTAGAGCAGTGCACACACACACACACACATTCACATACATATATTCACATGCACACTGTTTGTGCAGTCCCATCAGATATGAATTCAAAAAGGAATGTAACAACCATTGTCAGAGCAGAAACATGCTTTGCTTAGCTGACCGTGGTAGAATAACACACTTTGTTTAGTTGCAAAGAACCTAATACTCAGAAAAGCAAAGGAGACAACATCACAATATTGATTAGTGTGATGGGTCTCTGTGGTGAGTTTAAACGACCACCTCAGCATGGTTTTACCTCGTTACATCATTCTGAGATTGACTCACTGTTCCCTTCAAAGCTGTAAAAGGTTAGTTTCCATTTGAAAAGTTGACATGCAGAGGAGTAAAATGTACCACATTTTGAGTTAGGGTTGTTTATCAAAATTGTAAAATGGCACAAAGCTTACTTTCCATCTTAAATCCTTCAATAATGGTAATATTCTCAAAATGTAGCCTATTAGAAAAAAAAACAAAGAAAAATCAGAATTTCAAATATGTTTATTTTAGTCCCATTTAATCAGCTTATCTAGATGAAATAGAAACATTTTAGATTTAAGTTTCTAGGTCTGATCTGAGTGAAAGCTGGAATATGCAGCGACTAAACCAAAATGGATACGAGGGAGGGGGATACAGCTCTGGTGTTGCTAAGCAACTGCATGCCTCAAAGTCCGTGGAATTTAAACAGTGGAAGGGATCCAATTTTCCTGGGGACTGATTTCAACGTTGCGCCTATCTTAGAGCTGCTCCGGACGTAAGAGGGGAAGCCAGCAAGAACAGTGGTGCATGCGCGCGTGCGTGTGTGTGTGTGCGTGTGTGTGTGTGAGACCGTGCATGTGTGTGTGAGTGTGCATTTGTATGTGCATGCATGTTGTATGTGAGGGAAAGAAAATCCCACCAATGTGAGGGGGAGGAGGCCAGAAGAAGAGAGCAAGGCAGTGTGTTTGAGTTTGTGTGTTTGTGTGTATGTGTGTGTGTGTGTGTGTATGTGTGTGTGTGTGTGTGTGTGTGTGTGCGTGGGTGTGTGTGTAGCATCGGAGCAGTACAGAGCCAAGTGGTCTTGTTGCCTTTATGAGACTCTGCATCTCCAATTAGCTTGGAAGTGACTCTGGAAAACAGACATCTCGTAGCAATTACACCTCCATTACAGTAAACACCTCGCATGGACAGATACATAGAAATCACTGTGTTTAGCTAACTCTC
>NW_027282376.1:0-147500 GCF_046629955.1 Centroberyx affinis | reverse complement strand
ATTCAAGATTCAAGATTCACTAATACTAATACTAAAGTTAATACTAATAATAATACTCACTCACTAATACTATTACTCACAGGCTCACATTCACAAATTCAACAGCAGAATAGTAACTTAAAGGTAAAATCCTACATTAAACAGTGTGTGGTATAAAGGGAACTCCGTTCTGTATTCATGACCAGCCCCCAACCAGCAGACAGGATACCGAGCGCAGCTGGCAGCCAAGTGTTTATGTTTGTGTGTGTATGTTGAGTGTGTGTGTCTGTGTGTGTGTGTGTGTGTGCGCACACATGCTGGCTGCATCTAAAGTAGCCCCTGTTGTACACTCATGGCACCATGATTCAATTATATAGAGCCAGTGCTTTGCCTGAATATTAATCTGGGGGCCCAAACTTAATTTGTCTGGCGATGGGGGACACAAGCCCATCTGGCTATATGGTATGTGTGAGTGTGTGTGTATGTGTGTATGTGTGTGTGTGTGAGTGTGTGTGTGTGTGTGTGTGTGTGTGTGTGTGTTTATGAGAGGGTTGCCTCTCTATTGTGTGACACACAGAGACCTGTCACCCTGGTCTGAGGAAGACGGATCAGTTCGTAAGGCAGACAATCACTGGTGGGTCCCTGGACACACACACACACACACACACACAGACACAGACACACACATGCTCCCCACCGACACTCCCCAGAGACAGGAGGAAAGAAAAGGGGGGAGAGAATGTGAATAATAGGGAAAATTAGGGTTTGAAAAAAGAAAGATAGAAAGATTTTTAAATGCAAAATGTGAAACAGTCGTGACAACCTGCTTTAAATATGTAGATAGAGTATACAATATTCAATCCCTGTGGACATGAGGAAGACTGTTAGTGTTTTCATTTGGGTATAGATGTTGTGAATTACCATAAGCAATGAACACATCGCATTCCAAATGTGAATGTGAAGCCTAATTCAAACCGACATCCATTTCTGTTTCGGCACAGCGTATTTCTTCAATACTCCCTCCCTCACATATAGGAAAAGCTTCAGGATTTTCTCATTTTACATCTATCCATTCACTACTATGCTTTTTAGTTCTAACAACTGAAAACATCTTGTCATTCTGGCCTTAACCTGATCAACAAAAATATATGTTTTCTATCAAATAACTATATTATGTCTCAAAAGACAATATAACAGGCTCGGCCACTGGAGCCATGAGGCTGTGCAGGCGTTGACTGAACATCCCTAACCCGCTGAGGTCAAGCGGGACTGCCCCGTCCTTGTCATATTGCCCACAGTCCTTTGGGAGGGAAGCAATGCTGCGGGGCACCAACGCAACCTCTCCTTGACCCCTCTGTGTGCATGTGACCTTCCTCTGACATGTGAGGCTAGCTTTTATACTGGGGCCAGTTGCATAAAGCTAGTATAAGACTAGTCTAAGCCTTAGACTGGTCTTAGATTCTCAGGTTGGACTAGGCTAATTAAGACTGTCTGTTACTTAAATATTACGACTGACTTATTTTGAGGTAGGAAAATTAGCCACCTTCGCCCCTGGCTAATTTTGAGTTAAGAATTTTGTTGTTATGGCAACGAGTCGGCCTAAGTCAGAGCGGGAAGTTTAAATGCTGAAGTTATTTCATAAAAGATGGTAAATCTTTGGTTTTTGGAAAGAACCTGAAGAAGAGAGAGAGTCTTTAGAGACAGAAACAACTCATTAGAGATCTGCAACAACCAAGAAGTAGTAGGAACAGGTAAATATACGTAAGTGTCCATAGCAAGTTTGACTTAAGGTCACATTTAAGTCTAAGACTAGGTCTATCTTTATGCAACTGGCCCCTGGTGCTGAGGTCAAAGGCAGCGGCTGAGAGGAAAGGGAAGAGAGAAGCTGAATAGAGGGAGAGGGAGGGGGAGGAGGGATGGAGAAAGAGATAGAGGAGAGAAGTAGAGCAGAGTGAGAGAGAGACAGAAAGAGTGCAGGAGGTTTTGTGTGTGTGTGTGTGTGTGTGTGTGTGTGTGTGTGTGTGTGTGTGTGCGCGTGCGTGTGGCGGGGTGAGGGGTAGAGGAAGTTAACAGTTCATCCAGCATGTCTCTCACCTTCTGCTTCACAGTTATTTACTGGCTTTGCTTGTCAACAGGAAGGCTGTAGGGCAGAAGTGGGGTGATAATGCAAGGGCACACACACACACACACACACACACACACACACACACACACACACACACACACACACACACACACACAGTCTGAAAGCTCACTCTGCAAGGTTCAAGCCTTATAGGTTTTCATTACTTTTTTCACGTGTCTGGTTTGTACTGTGGTTTTGTGTGTGTGTGTGTGTGTGAGAGAGAGAGAGAGACAGAGAGAGAGTTGTGTGTGTGTGTTTGTAAGGGGGGATGACAGTCTATGTCTAGCATCTATATCAACTAACTGAGTGGAATGATTTTTTGGTTGGCTCCTCTTTCTCTCCCCCCCCCCTCTCTCTCATTAAGTGAACAACTTCTCCCTCACTTAAATCTTTCGCTGCACCCTTCATTCTTCCTAAATTCAATCTTCTCTCCTCTCTCCCTCCTGTTTTCTTCTTAACCTTATAACTACCTGAAACCCAACCTCCAAAAAGCAGCACCTCTAAACTCATCAACAACTTGCTACATAAGCAGATACGCCCATTAGTCTGACTTTCTTTCTCCCAAAGTCTCAGACTATGGTTGCTGCCCCAATTAGATGTGCTGATGCTCCATCTTGGCTCCTTATGATTGCATTTAGACGTATTTGATACACCTTCCAAAAAGCTAATTCATCTAAAAAGCATTTTCATGATTTGCAGAAACATAAATCAAAGTCTTCATCATTCTTCATCAGGCTGAAGAATTCAATTTGAAATTGAAGAGACGTCTATCTAATTCTAAACTAAAAAGTTGGATATGGCAAGATGCTGTTTCTTTTACATTTCCAAATGCTATTATCCTCTTACATGTAATGCTAGACATGAGCTTAATTCTTAAATTGAAATTATTCTAATGGTGTTGGTAAGTTGGGTTTGATTTGCTTGCCTCCACACCTGGTATTTGAGTGTCTGGCTTTTTGAATCTATGTCACACCTCAGTCACCTTACTTAAAAAAGGCTATATATAATTCAAATACACCTTCCCCTGTGTTAGTCACCTTGCAGTAGTAGATATGTGTGTTGACTTATATCAGCCAAACCCGTGGCTCTGCAATAACAGAGGGCTGAACAGGTTTTTACACCTGTATGTTAATTCTGACACTTTGGTGTTTCTCTTGGCTCGGAGCTGAGTGCCAAGACAAACTAGAGTTTAATTACTGGCCAGGCAGTCACTCCCCACACACATTAGACTGTAGTGTAAGTACACACAAGAGCGGAAGGTGGATCAAAGTACCACGTGGATGAAAGTAAACAGCTCTCTCTCTATATATATATCCGTCCCTCCCCATCTCTCCTTCTCTGACTCACGGAGACATTAAAATCATTTACGCATCTGACCTGTCTATGTCTGTTTCCCTGTCTGATCCCATCTCTTCAATCTGCTCTCCATCCCCTGACTCCCCCTCCATCACCCTCTCTCCTCCTACCTTTACCATCCCCCCCATTCCATTCCTCCATCTGCCTCAATCTGGCTGCTAAAAAACACATATGTGAGATGACTGCTTTATTAATAATTCAGATCAATAGCATCAACCATTAGAAGAAGACAAAACACATGCCAGAGGAGACGTGAGCCGTAATGGCCGTGTTCCACAGTGACGAATCAATAACTTAATCAATCTGTCTGGGAGAGGCATGAATGATGATGAGCAATCTAGTCTAATAATATCTCAATATAACCAGCACAGCATGACTATATCAATAATACACAAATCAGTTAAAAAATCAATCGAGTCAATATGGATGTCTAAAGGGTTTGTCAATAGATCTGATTTTATTTGGGATATTCCTATAGAAAGCTATCAGTTTGTGTCTATCTTCCAAAACATTCACCACCACATTAGTTAATTCTCTGCTTCCACATGACTGTAGAGATTTTAAAATGAAAGCTTCATGTCATTTTGAGAGGAAACAAACCGCAGAGCTGCAGAGTTTAGTCAGCAAAAGGAAACAAAGCGCTCAGGCTGTGCGTATACTTTGGGAAACAAGCGCTCTGCCCTGAAACACCATAACGTAACAATGGGTGTGTCTGAAAATGTGCGAAGAAGTGAGAACCGAGCCGATCACCTTGAGTGAGGCAGGAAGTATGCTGTTACCAAGACAACGGACCTCTAAACAGCTACCACTCCTGAGAAGAGATACAAGCAACACTTGCTGAATGGCAATATATCTGTTTGTGCGTATGGGTTTGTACTCAGGGATCGGCGCACACACCAATCCACAAATACACACACATCCCACATGCATGCATGGCCGTTTGGGCGGTTGTGTGTATGTGTTTGTATGTTTTGCATACAAAGCTGGAGCCTCAGTATTGAGCCACTGTTCCTAGAAGCGTGGCGGAGCTGCCTCGCCACCAAATAATGTCACTATTGTGACGCCCGGTGCCGTCAACCTCGGCGTCAGCCCCACTGTCTCCAAGAGAGGCCTCCCGACTGCCTGAATGGCACGATGAATAGCCCTTTGTCTGAAGGCCTCGTGTCAGAAGTGCAGCCATGGAGCCTCTGACTCACACACACACACACACACACACACACACACACATACATACACACACACACACACACACACACACATACACACACACACAGAGCCATAACATCTACTCATCGGATACTTCTGCCGGAGTAGAGGCCAGACTGAGACACAGATAAGACCCTGGTCAAAAACACACGTAAAGGTTAAGTGAAGCACTTAACAGCATACACACACACACACACACACACACACACACACACACACACTCACACACACACACACACACACACACACAGATATGTACAGAGACCAGTGGGGTCTGATAATGATGACTTTAAAGAGGTGAGAGATGCCCCAGCCCACCCAACCTAATTATCATATATATTGTATTGGCATTTCACTCATGGTCCAATGTCAAAAAGGTATTTAAAGAAATACACGGCTGTTAAATGTAGCGCACCAGGCCATGTAGCTAGTGTATCGTGCCTGATCTCATTAAGCATGTTATGATTGTCATAAAGGAGTAGTGATATACATTATTACCTCAGGAAGTAATAAAAAAATCTATGCTGTAATGGAAATTCAACGCTTCAGCAAAAATATAATTTTTTACAATGGTGTCCAGTGAGATTTTTTTGCGTGGCTGAAATTAAATTCTAGTCCTTCTCGTTGAAAATATGCAGTTTTTTTTTTTTTTTTTTTAAAACATGATCATATGAAAATGAAATTGAAATAATAGTCAGCTGCATCAGAGACAGAAAGAGGAAGGAATTATATTGAATACCACACAGGAAATCAGAAACAGAGATACAGAGGAAAAGAGAGAGAAAGAAAGAAAGAAAGAAAGAAAGAAAGAAAGAAAAAAAAACAAGCAAGCTGGGTGTGTGCGTGCATGTGCGTTGCGGATATCTTGGCTCCGTAGGCAGTAATTGTTTTGCTCAATACAGCGACACAATGGAGCATTCACCACCAGAAAGCAAAATAGCCAGGGAGCCGACGCCGAGCTTACTGCCCCCCGGACTGGCTGGGGTCTGGGCACCCTAGAGAGAGAGAGAGAGAGAGAGAGAGAGAGAGAAAGAAAGAGAGAGAGAGACAGAGAGAATAAGACGGAGAGTGGATAAGACTAGCAGGTGACCCAGTGACCACCCAGTGACATCAGACAGTGCCAGCCTACTGTGTGTTTGTATCCAAGCGGCTGCAGCGTTCCTCCCCCTGCAGAGAGCGAGCGACAGCCAGGCTTCAGCCCGCCGGGCTCCAGGGACGAGCGTGGAGGGAGTGTGTGGGCGGACGTGAAACAGAGTCAGCCAGCGTTGGACAGCCAGCGTTGTCTGGGTTTCCCAAAAGGCATCTTGGCTGTTTTTGTCATGTTAACTCACAGCGGGACACAGTGGAGAGGATCAGAGTGGCAAGAAGCCTTTGGGAAACACTCAGACGGCCAACAAATGCCTCTTTTCAGACCAGAACTGAAATCCTGGGTTTTTACAGGGAATTGCTCTTGGTCTGAATAGGCCCGTGGCACAAAATCCTGGAATATCGGTGCAGGGAACGGCACACTGGCACAGCAAGCTCCCTGGGCATCGGCACAGTGATTTCCTAGAATTGTGTCAGTCTGAATAAATCTCACAGACACCCAGGAATCACACATTTAGTGTGCTGTGTTTGACGTCATTGCGTTAAGCACGCAGCCGATGAAAATCCATATCTGGTCCGTTTTAGTGTTTCTTGCTGCAAAGAGAACTTGCATTGACTTTAAACTTATTATTATCATTATTATTACTCATTATTTCAGGATGGCAGAGGGGGCTCTCACGGCCAAATACAGCTCACTGTAGCTGCAGTGTGGAGTTGATGTTGTCCTAACAACTGCGGCACAGAGAGCAATCACAACAATGTAAACAAGGTGGTGACGTTAAGATGGGGATCATAGGACGGGAAGTGGTCTGACGTAACTAACCTCATGCATTTCATCATGTGTAGCTGAATAGGGGTTTTCCAGGAAAACCTGCACTAGACTTGGCAGTCTGAATGGGGGCCTATCAACAATTGAACAACAATTGCTTCCAGGATTTCAGTCTAAAAGGTAAAAGTAAAGTAAAACTGTATAGATAGATAGATAGATAGATAGATAGATAGATAGATGCAGACAGACAGACAGACAGACCGGCAGAAACAAACAGAGAGAAGCAAACATGCTGATTGAAAGACAGAAATAGACATATCGACAAACAGGCAGATAGAAAGATAGAAAACAGTTGGGAAGACAGACAGGCAAACAGACAGACAGCAGCAGAGAAACAGCAGACAGACAGCTGCTCTACTGCTGCACCAGTGTGGTTACTAGGAGACTAGAGACGATCCACAACACACTACACATGTAAGGACGCCCACTGTACCTAATATTTGTGTGTGTGTGTGTGTGTGTGTGTGTACATGCGTGTGTGCACTCATAGGTACCATATGTGTATGCGGGCATTTAATTATTTTATGTACAAAGTAAGAAGAAATGAGAGGGGAAAGAGATGGGGAAGGGGGGGAGGAGGGGGGGATAAAGGGAAAAAAAACAAACAGAGAAAACAAGCTGTTTTTCCTTCCCATACTCTATTTTCCCTTCCTCTCTCTATGTCAGATCTAGCTCTCCTCATAAAAGATAAAAGACTTCAGAGCAATTAACCTACAGGAGTGGGAACAGACAAACAAAGTAATGAACAAATTCTAAATAATTCACACACTGGCCAACTGTTTTTTGCTTGTTTGGTTTTTCTTTTTTCTTTTTTCTTTTTTTTTTACTTTTTTGTTGCTAGGCTTCAAACCTCAGCTCGTAAAAGCAAGGAAAAAAATGTTATGGTAAATTGATACACTTACAACAATAACCCTCACTATGAATTCACAGTCAATGTAATCATGCTGCTTATTCTTTCACTGCTGACCTTGAGCCACAGCACATTCATTAACAGTCTCTGCGTTGCTGGATATTACTAGCATGCTTTAAAGCGTCTCAGGCCGACTGTGTAGATCAATCAAAGATTAAAAGAGAAATAGGGATGAAACGGTGGGGCAGCACTTCTTTTTCTCCTGCATGTGAAAAGCCCGGGAGCCCGTGGTTTACTTCAGGGGAACACACACAGCACAGGAGTCGATTTCATTTGAGGGGCCAGAATATCAATGACTTCAGATGACTTCAACACTACATTATATATTGCTGTAAACGTGGCTTTAGATTTGTTCACTTACACAAGTGATATTCAGAATGATCACAGGAGCTTGAAGCTTACAGCACAGTGAAATGTACCATGTATGCTGCAATAATTTAACACCTGGCAGAAGAGACTGATATTTTTATTGTATTGTATTGTATTCTATTGTCACATGTATA
The DNA here is from genome assembly GCF_046629955.1 of Centroberyx affinis. Taxonomy (NCBI): domain Eukaryota; kingdom Metazoa; phylum Chordata; class Actinopteri; order Beryciformes; family Berycidae; genus Centroberyx; species Centroberyx affinis. The sequence continues at coordinate 139,506 of NW_027282376.1, read as the reverse complement.
TGAGAAGCCTTTTTCATTTATGGATATAAAAACATCCATCCATCCACCCATCCATCCATTTTCTAGCCGGTTTCAAGCTGAAGATAGACCTGGTTGACACTGGGACACTCCTGACCCAGCAGAGAAGTACTGGCAGGACAGAAAGGCTGCAGCTCCAGAAGTTGCAGAGGCAAAAGCCGGACGGGTGTGGGAGGAGTTCGGAGAGGCTAAGGAGAACGACTTCCAGGTTCTGGAAAAGTATTTGACGACTCAGGAGGGGAGGGCAGGACAGGGGAAGGCTACAGCTCGCCGAGGTGGACAGTTGAGCTACAGAGCGGTGGTCCCCATTTTCAAAACAGGGAGTGGACTGGAGAGTGTGTTCCAGCTATTGAGGGATCACACTGATCAGCCTCTATGAAAAAGCCAATGCCGACGTGCTGGAACGGAGAGTCTGGTCGATGGTCAAATCTCATATTCAGGAGGAACAATTCATCAGCCTGGTCGAGGAAGAGTGGACCAGCTTTTTACCCTCTCACAGATAACGGGCATCAGACTCTGACAAGGGTGTGCCTTGTCCCCCCTCCTATTTGTGATATTCATAGAGAGGAAATCAAGGAGCAGCTGAGGTCTGAAGAGTGATATTATGGGCTGGCATCTCTGCTGTTTGCAGATGATGTCATCCTTTTGGCCTCATCGGGCTGTGATCTCCGATGTGGAGAGCAGCAGTTTGCTGCTGAGTGTGATGTGGTTGAGATGAGTGTCCAAACCTCCAAATCTGAGGCCATTTAAAAATATCTCAGCCTCTGTCTCATCTTTGTCTATCAATATTTCGATGTATACCTGGTGTGACTGTGTGACTGTGTGTGTGTATGTAGAGATATTTTATATGTCCAGCACTACTGTGTCCATGGCTCAGTCAGATGGTCCCCTGCCAATTGCATGCTGTGGGGGAGTTATGGAGATATAAAATGGTACAAACTCTGTGGTAACAGGGAGGCACACACACACACACACACACACACACACACACACACACACACACACACACACACACACACACACACACACACACACACACACAGACAAACACTCAACACAAGGTATGTATAGGGCAGTATGAGGGGTCTGAGGAAACAGATTTCATAGACATGGTATAATCAGTTTGTGTGTGCATGTATGTTTTGGTCATCTGTGTGTGTGTGTGTGTGTGTGTGTGTGTGTGTGTGTAATCAGTTCCAGAGGTGGCTGAGGGAGAGCCTGCATGTCCACAAACAAGGCAGTACGTTGTACAAGGGTCCACGTGACCCGCTGGCCCTGTGCTCAGCTCTTTTATGTGTGTGTTTACACATGTACTGGGAACACGCCTCGCACAGCATGCCACCTCGCAAATCAAAGGACTGCTGGCACGCATGGGAGCGGGTCTGTAGAAGTATATAAGAGGAGGAGAGAGAGGGAGCGAGAGAGAGAATATGGGCTTCTAGGTGTTTTTATTCCTTTTATTGCTTTTTTAAGTGAATCTCATTTTCTCTACATCTCTCTCTCTTTCTGTCTTTCTGTTTCACTCTCACCACAGAACTTCCAGACTATCTGTCACAGAAGTTCAGGTTGCCTAGCAACAGGGTCGCGCTTGTCGCAGCGGGTTGCCACAATGACAGTCGCTAGGCGGGAGTTCCAGCCTAGCAACAAAGACATCAGGTGTTACTTCCCGCTGCTCGTCTGCGGACACTTCCATCAGCTTCCAACGGCTGCAATGTGTGTGTGTGTGTGTGTGTGTGTGTATGTGTGTGTTCACTTCTGCTCCGGTGAGCAGCAGAAGCTCTGCTGACGCTACCCATGTCCCTTCTCCTGTCTCTAATTATGATTGTGTGTGTGCGTGTGTGCGTGCGTGCGTGTATGTGTGTGTGTGTGTGTGTTGATTTCTGCTTCAGTGATCGGTCACTGAGTGCAGCTCGCAGCGGAAGCTGTGCTCACGGCGGCCTGTCAACCACAAAGAAAGACACACTTCTGGGTGGCTGGTCTGGTCAGGCTTGCAAATGACATGCACACACACACACACACACACACACACACACACACCATCGCACTTCACCTCCATATCCTCAAACCCTAACCCTACAGCCAAAGTTTAGCTGAGCTGAACCCTAAGCTACAGTGAGAGAAAGACCAACAATTCTTCTCCAGTTTTTCCACATGAAACTCCTGGTTCCTCACTGTGAGTCTCCTCTCCTCTGTGTCTGCAGTGCTTTCCACCTTCCCTCTGTATTTTCCCATTCACTTCACCTTCCCTCTCCTCTCCTCTCCCTGTGTGAAGATCCATCTGTTGACATTGGCAGCGTGCGTGTTGCTGCTGGCAGCAGCAAAGTGAGAATACTGCAACACGCTTGTCAGCCGGGCCGCTGCTAGGGCACGCATGTTCCTGAACAACAAAGACGTCAGCCCATGTTCTGCACCCAGAAATGAATTGTTTGTGTCAATAGTGTATACCAAACTGGAGTGTGACAGGATGTGAAACTCATATTTCTACTGCAAAAATAATGTGACATAAACTGTAGTTGCATTGTGGTTTTGTGTCCAGTGAGTAGAAATGGCTATATATACTCTGCACAAATACTGTATTATTGATGTGTAGAGCCATTATTTTAGAGAGATTTAGCAACGGATGCATCCTTGAGTCAATTTTAACTGTTCTACACTAGAAACCAATAATTTGTTAATTTCCTGACTCAGTAATCCCCCCACCAGAGGAGCCACTGAAACAGTTCATTCAGGAAGTGAGCAGGTCATGACATCATTTCCTCCACTGCCAGTCCAGGAAGCAAGAATATGGCTCACCAGCTTCCTCCCTGGTTGAGATGATAGGTTTTTACTTTCCCTTGAATACCTCCATTTTTAAATACTTTGGAGAAAGTTGTTTGTGTGTGTGTGTGTGTGTGTGTGTGTGTGTGTGTGTGTGTATAGGCTGCTTCACCCTGCTTAAAGGATAATATCAGTGTTTCTTTTAGTTTATGCCAATCGTCTAGGTTGCCCTTTCTTGTAAATTATTCCTGCTGGTGTCTATACACAGTCAGCGTAGGTGGAGATATGAGGGCTCGTTTCCCTCAGAAGAAGCCAGTTGCTGCCATACAAATTCCACAGACTTTAACATTGCCCCAGCTAGATAATCCATCACAGTAAACATGATGCCTCAATTTGGTTTTGTCAGTTTCTGTTTTATCATTATTTCACAGCGAAGAAGTGAATTAAGTGCTTTCATATCAATGCACGCATTATGTTACTCTCTGCTTACTGTCAATCACCTGACACCCACAGTAAGAAATGGAAGTCCCCTCCAGGAAATTAATCCTTTATAATCATGTCACCTTACAGACTTTATTATCACACCCATGTCTTTTTATTTAGGACGTCTTTGTTAGCCGGGACAGCAGGTTATTTCAAGGTAGGCTTGAAAACAACAAAAAACAAGTAATTGTTAAAAAAAAAATCAAATTATACTGTATAAGGCATACATTACAAAATGATTGGGGGAGATGCAAAGTAGATGGAGACAGTAGTAAAAAGGCTATGACACTGATATTCTCCTTTAAGTTGATAAATTTAGTTCAGATGCAGGATAGAGCTACGTATCTGAGATGCCAGAATAAGTATATGACAGACATATATCCAAACTGAAATGTTTGAATCCAAATATAGATGAGATGGAATCTGTTTTTCGGGAAGAGTAAACTACAGCGCACTAGCTGCTGAGATGGAAGGGTCAAAAGAGCAAGCTAAAACCACTTCGTAGCCCACAGTTATTGATTTCTCCCACAGCAGCGCACGCTGTTGAGAAACATCCGGGGAGGCTTCTCTCGGTTTCGACTCCACTTTGTCTTACACAATATCTGGCCTTTCTACCCCTCAGACCAAATGGAAGAGTTTCTGCAGTGCTCTCCTCTGGCTCGCTTGTGTGTTGATCAAACACAGACACGACGCTTCGTGTTCAGACAGGCGGCATGGATGAAAAACAACATGTGATGCAAACAACATCAAGGTCTGAAAAGCACAACAGACATCTTATGAAATGACACATATGTCCACAGGTAAATACACACACACACACACACTCACGATTTATTCTGCCTCTTCAGACATGAGTGAAGCTGTAATACTAGCATAGTGTTATATAGGGGTGTGTGGTAAGAGTGTGTGTGAGTGCAAGCGTCTTTGTGAGAGTGTCCCCCCCCCCCACCCCCCCGTCTTTGGTTCGTCATCAAGGCCAGCTGAGCTACAGCCTGCTTTTGTCTGGCTCATACAATGGGTGCCACTGGTTTGACGCACGCACACACACACACACACACACACACACACACACCATCCATCACTTCCAGCAGAACAAGCAGGCGAGCTCAAACCATGATATGGGGCCATAAAGCATTTATGATTATTATGTGTCTATCCCCATGGCCCATATTATTAATATGAACCGTTCCAAACATGGATTTGATTTGAAACTCCACAATAAAAATGGCCTACATCATTCCATAGCCTACGGTCCTCTCTCTCTCTCCCTCTCTCACCCCCCTCTAGTTGGCCTACATGAACAAGTCTCTTCTCTCAGTCTCTCCTAATTTTCCCTCATTGTGTCAATCTAGGTTCAGACAAATATTAACCCATCCTGTTGTAATGTGATCTAATTGTAAATTAGTGACTTACCAGTTTAGGCTCTAACAGGATAGCTGGCTAACACTGCTTTATCCCCTAGGGCTAACATGCGTGTTCCACTGTCTGTTTTCAAGCTAAATCAACCGTGATGCTAATTCTCAGCCGGGGCAGGCTCTGTCTTTCTTCAACCATTTGCATTTATTTCTCCCGGTCTTTACTGCCCCGAGATTCTGCCATTTCTATATTTATCTTTACATTTAATCACTTCCTCGCCCATATCCTTATCTCCCAACTCCTCCGCGTTCTCGCTTTGTCCCTCGACAAATCTCCACATTTATTCATTCCTCTCCCTCACTCTACTTCCACTAGTTTAACAAATTTCATTTCTTTCTTGACACTGGTTTTGCTGCACGAGTTGCTCCATAACGATCATTTGTTGCCCAATGTCACTGTTCATGTTGTTCTGCTTGCAGTGTTAAGAGGTGCTTACATGTGGTGTGATTTTAAAATCAAACAAAACCACTGTCACAAATCCATCTCTGTCAGGGATATGACTGTGATAATTGGTGAAAATAAGAAGACAAGGCTATTTATGTTTCATGTTCATGGCATGTTTGAAGTGTCTCAATCTCTCACCTGCATACATGTATTGAATATTCATGTAGGGGTTTTGTCTGATGTGGACGGATGCTGAAGGACGTCCTAGGGCCGAGGGACGAGGTTCAGAAACCCAGTCCTCAATGGGGGAGACAAACCCAGTAGGGGGAGCTCCGTCGGGAGGCCCGCAGCCGGGGAGCCCCAGGCATATGTCAGGGCTAACCAAAGGCAAATCGCTGGCCAAGGACATCCTACAACAGTCTCACAACACACACACACAATTCTAAAGAGTGTATGGTCTTTACAATGTGTGACTATGTAAAGGTGAAGACATGTAAATGAGGCGTTCCAGCGTGTGCATGTATGATTTGTTAGTGTAATGACCTACTGTGGTGCCAGGATTAGTTACAGTCTATCTGGTAATCGCAGAGGAAAAAATACCAAGTGTGCACCATATTTTTCCCTTTTGTGATGTGTGAACAGCTTCATTATACCACACTGATTTCAGAGCAAGCACCCACATGACTATTGATAGTGAGCAGAGAGACAACACACCACAGCCTGTTCCATCACTTCTCTTTTTCTTGTTAGTTTATTTTTCAATTGCTTAGAAAAACAAAACAAACAAGAGCTCACAGATGACCCACTTCTGCAAATCTACAGCTTTGTCTGTGTGCCAACCGGAGCCTCGTTTTTTTTCCAATATTCATGAGAATATGCAAATGAAGGTGCATCGCATTCAATCGTCGAGTGAGTCACGTGACCCGGGTGAAGGGGTCTAAGGGCACACGGGGTGGGGGGGCTCCAGTGCCACAGATGAGGGGGCGACCCCCACCTGCCCCCATCTCCGATGAGAGCGAGCCGCTCTTTGCATAATGGAATTGACCGATAGGCATGTCTTTCTGTACAAACTGAAACACGGTAATACCACACTTACACACTTGCCAGCAAGCTAGGTATCACAACTGTTTCAGCTGCTTTGAAAACCCACCAGAAGGGAAAATTTTATATGACCTATACTTCATTTAAATAGAAACCTAGAAATAAAATAAAGACAAAAAAACAAAACAAAAAAACATCAATGAAATAAAATCATCACTTCTTAGGCAGATGCACGCTTACAGACGATTAGGTTGCACCTCCCAAAACGTTCACTGTGAGCTTTAAAAACACCCAGTTCATCTAACTAATCATCTGGGGTGTGTTCCTACCACACATGATCTGGATTCTTGATGCAAGACAGAGAAAATAATAAAAAAACACACATAAATCTGCCCCCAGAGATTCAATGGGAAACTAAGTATGTGTGTATGTGCATATATGTGTGTGCGTGTATGTAGGTATGTGTGTGTGACTACCCCCGAGCAACTTAACATGAGCTGATTCCTGATAGGAACGCATGGGAAGGCCAACTTCTAGCCACACAACCATAACCAGTCTATCTAAAACCACATCGTGTTGCACTATGCCCCTCCTAGAGCTCTCAGTTTTTTTTAAATACTTGTAAATATACTGAATGCTGGATTATATATAGAGCCCATTTACAAATGGTACATGATTGGCTTGGTACGTCAATATCATAGTACACACGTTAGCAGGTCAGCCGGAATAAGGGTCACATATGACTAGCTAATGAGGTCATATAATAAGATTTCTTCTTTTCATCATCATCATCTTCAAATACACAGGTTAATGATTCTCATTTTTCTCAAAACAAAGCAAGATTCAAATACAGTCGATATTAAACACTTGCAAAATGTCCACCGCAAAGAATGGCTTGAGTAGGAGAACAATTTGAAAAAGCATTTCACTTTCGTTTGTCTGTGTGCCATGCTCTTTTTTTGTTTTCACTTTTTTTTTCTCTTACTCCTCAGATGAGCACTGCGTTTTTTCAGCAACAGAATGATGTGAATAAAGAGTCAGTCTTTCTCAGCATGCCCTCTGCTGCCACAGGCCTGCAGGCCCCAAAACAAGAATGCTCCTATAAAAATGGATAGTTGACAAGGCCACTAGTCTCTTAAAACATCCTAAAAACCCTCACTATACTCAATCCATTTTTCTCACTACTGAGTTTTTTTTAATGTTAATCCACAACCACTGATTCAAATTCAATTTTTTGCTGTTTTTTTTTTTTTTACTTTTAAAGCAAATTGCCTCAAAACAGTGCAAAACAAATCAAACCTGTGCAATAAGGCCTACCCCTAGAATATCTCATACATACAGACATTTTTTTCCTCATAAAAACAAGACTTCAAAAAAAAGAATATAATAATGACAGAAACAATAATTGATAAAAAATAATATAATATCAATGATGAGAATAACAAAGCATGGACATGCACGGCTTGACAGAGGAGATGAGGCAACCCCAAATTCCCCTGTAGGACAATGGACAAAAACAAAGAATCCTCAGAGAGCAGTGTCTGTTTTAATGCTTCTCTCCGCCCTCGGCCGACCCCCCACCCCTCCGGCCCGGTCCCGCACCGCAGCCTTTCTCCTGCTCCTATCGGGGGCCCGGCCTGCGCTCGGGGTGTCGGGAGCTGAGGGTGGGGGGCTGGGAACCAGGGAGGCCGGAGGGGTGTGTGCTGGGAGTGTGTCGTCTCACAAGGGCTCAAGCGGCCATCTGCCACCCTGCCCTCGCCAGCCTGATCCTTATCCTCAGCCCGGGCCAGGCCAGGCCAGCAGGCCCGCTGTCTCATCCCCACAAAAAGGCTTCCTGCTGGGGGGGACAAAGGCGGGAGGAGCTGTGGGAGCGCCGGAGCACGGCCCGCGGCGAGGCCCTTTGACCCGGTGCCTGGCCCCGGGAGGCAGACGGCCGGGACAGACAGCACCGTGTCTACGCTCTCCCTCCTCCGCTCGCTTTTATCAGCCACACAGACCCCAGGGGCTGTCGGAGAGACGGAGGAGGGGGGAGGAGAGAGGGGGGACGCAGAGAGAGGGGAGGGTGGTGGGCAAATGAACACAATGGAGGGACTGACACGGAGTGCCCTAACCCCCTCTCCATTCATCTTTGGGGAAAGGATCTCTCTATTCCCTATGGACAAGCTGCTGCCCTCTCCTCCTCTCCGCTATATGACCCCTCTCTTGTCCATTCCCTCCTTTATCCTCCACTCGCCACAGCCAGGCACGCTCCCAGAGTCTGCGTGGCCAAGCACGCCCCTACTGGCCATCCAAGTCAGTCTGTATCAAATATACTTTCCAAAAAGCCTGACAGCCATATCCTCTGTGCTCTTGTTGGCTGCGGGCTAGTTGTGTATTGACTGGTTTATGGGTTGTTTATGGCAGTGGTCACCAATCTTGGAAGAATTATCCAATTATAGAATTCATTACAATAACCACGTAACACAACGTTGGTTGATTTGAGCAAGTGTATTCATGTGGCCCAATCCCTTTTTAGTGCTGATAGAATGAAAGAGCCAACAACAAGGTGCCACTGTAAATAAAATCAAATAGAATGACTGTATGATGGTAAAATAGTAGAGAGGCAGATTGACACTTGTGCACATTAGTAGGCTAGCCTGATACTGACCTCACTACATGACTATGTATTGATCCTATAAAGGTAGGATGGATTCAAATGGGAGTGAAATAGACTGCATCACACAGAAGGGCTGGCTGTGATTTGTTTTGAATGCAAAACCTGTTTCAGCTCCAACCCTTTTATAGTACAGTAGACGAGTCCTAGTTGTTCTAGTTAGGTAGTCAAGCCAGACTGCTAAAAAAGTGAATGTCTGCTCAATGTGTATAACTGGTGTTACAGAATATAATCAAATGTATTTATCTATATCAGTAGATGTATTCTTACAATTAATATGCAGTGCTGTGAAAATGTGTGTAAATGAAAAGTACACCACCTGAAATGTTTTGTATTTTTTGCCATAGTTTGGACTTGGAGATATCTGATCTTCATTTCAACAATATTGATGCAGATTACCTAATTTGAAATTTGAAAAATCACACTTTGCAACCATTTACGCAATTAATATAATCAGAAATACAATTTCCTTGTGTGGAAAAAGTTACTACACCCCTACCTTTATCATCTCATCAAATGAGCAAAATTAGAATCAGGTGCACCAAAACAAATGACTGAAACATCATTAGACTACATAGAGATCAGTGCCCAGTTACATTGTATACCTTAAGCACTCTTTAAGGTTCCCCTTAAAATCAAGTGAGTTTCACAAAACCCACTTAAATCACTGCTCAGGGAATATCCTTAGATAAATCTGCAGATAAGGAAGATAAGATCCTTAAATCATCAAAAAAATCATCATTATATTATTGCTGATGAGTTGCACAGAGACCCTGAAGGGCATTTCCTGTCTTTAAATGTTAAAGTCCCTCCCATGGTCATTTGATTTTGTATTTTTTTAAATACATTAATATTACAATCATGTTTTATGTGTCGGAGGCTTCAGGCTATCTGGCCAGATAGCCAAATATGCTTCCAGCGTTCTTGTTGACTGAAATGCACCAAGCTAGCAGCCTGTTCAATGCATTTTCCATTTAGCTAGCTTGCAGCCAGTCCGTTTCTAGTACACAAAAATGATAAATAGTCTGGATTAAATACTCTGTATTACATGGTTTGGTGTCACAGAAATGTACACTTTGATGAAATTGCAAGGGAAGTTGTGAATTTTATAGATCTCTGCTGAGCCTCTAGGGATCGTGCACGATCCGCAGTGAGTGGTTGCCACGGTAACAAGGGACTAAACTGCAGTGTTACAGCTGAAACTACTGTAAAATGCTGCATACGAGCCCTAAGATGAGGAGATAATTTTAGGGGCTTTATGGAACGATCCTAAAGAAATCCCTGGCCTCAGGGAATTATTATTATTATTTGGCTCGGCTACACTGGGTGCGTTTCTGTTCTGTCCGTTTGTGTGGGAAGGGTTGGAGCCGCAACTTTTGCGATACGCATGGCTTCTATTTTTGTCGGACTACGGTGCTGTTGGACTACGCAGTTGTTGCGTATTTGAGCCATATAAATGTATATGAATGCAACGATTTTGCTTATTATAGTCATTTATCATCATATCAGTAAACAAAATAAAGGATACATAAACCAATGCCACTGAAATAAATGTTGGAGATGAGGTTATCTATGGATAGCCACTGAGAAGCTTCTATTTGGCAACAGTATGCAAAAAAAAGGGACATTAGTACCGTATATGGGATATTAATGTTCCTCATGGTACAACTTGACTTGTTTATGGAACAAGACAAAGAGTCTAACAGCCCCGCGACAATGCATTTTGTGGAACTGTCCCTGCTGAGAATCGAATTCGGGTCTCCCAATTGAGAGACTGCAATCTAACTCCCTGCAGCACACTTTCACCCACGTGATCAAAAGTGGTGAACAGAGCGACCGACTGGCCGACTGACACTACGATCCTTAGAGCCCTCGCAGGGCTAAACGTAAGCAAAACTAGATTGCGTTCGCTACCCACAGATAAAATGTAGATAGGCGCAACACAACCAGTAGACCGAAGCGCAACAATAACGGACCTAGTGTAGCAGCTTAAAATGCCGTGCTGCAACTGGGCCGCAACAAGTTCGGATACGCAAATATTACACATGCTGTGTAGTTTACGGCGTTACCCATAAGGTCCGACGGATAATTCACAAGCTATCGAAGCTAGAGGTGTACTTACGTTTACATGCCAAGAAATTGCATGTGTTGATTTTTGTTGAATGAATGATTGCAACAAATGTTTTTAGTGTTATTTGTTAAACTAGGTTACCTTTATCTGCCAGTACTCTTAAAATGAAGATTAAATATCCACATATCCAAATGTATCAAAAAAGACTAAACTTCTCTCAAACTTTTTCACAGCACAGTGTTGTAGGTTAGGTCTTCCCTACGTTGTTCTCAATGAGAAAAGGGATATGCATGTTTTGTTCATGTCATTTAACATGCCAAAATAGAAACATATAAATGTGGCCATATTAGGCCATTAGGGGCTTTTATCAAAATTTTCCTGTGAGGTAGATCTTGCCTTAAATTTTTACTGCAAAACTTATTTTCTTCTGAAAGGTTGGTGATCACTGAAGTAGGGCTAAAAGCACTGGGAGAGGGTTAAGATGTTGATACAAACTTCTATCAGTAGCTCTGGGAGTGTAGGGTTAGGGTTTGGACTGGGACAAAGACTAGGCCTGGTGTAATGGTCAGGGTTTGAATGTGATAGTTAGGTTTTAGTGTTGGCAGGCCTAGGCTGTAGTGGGGATCTTATAATAGTGGATGGTTCTGCTGTAGTATCTTGAAGCTTGGAGGGGCCTATTGCAGGATAGGGAGGCTGGCAATGTTGGGACCAGAGCATGGTGTATCATATGGGGCTTCAGAGTTAGAGGATCAGAAAGTGTATTGCCAGGGGCATTGGGGGCTGTCTCCTCTCCCCCCTGGGAGCTGGCACCTAGGCGGTGGTGGTGAGCTTCTGGATGGTACGGTTGTAGTATTGGGTGGTGAGGGCCTCCAGGGGGCTCCAGCGGTGTGCATGCAGCTCGATGACCTCCATGAGGAGGGAGCGGGTTAGCTGAGATTCGGCCGGACATAGCATCTTGTCCCTGGCTGCTGCGAGAAGATCTGTCATCATCTCTGGAAGCTGCTCCTCCAGGAGACGCCCGGTGCTTTGCAACTGGTGGAGGACAAAAAGGGGGATAGAGGGAAGGAGAGAGATAGCGGGGAAGGACAAAAATGGGAGGAGGGCAAGAAGAAAGGAGGATTGGGAGGAAGAGGATTAGCAGAGATGTGAGGGAGAGGAAGGTTGGTGAAGAAGAGAACAAGGTCAGAGAGACGAGGGAGAGGGAGGGAGAGGAGAAAGACAGATTATTGATTTCTGAATGGAAAAAAAAACACAATACAGATAAATAACTCTTAACAAACTGAGTGTGTACCACTGATCTTGTATTCCAAACACAACCCTAGATAGGAAAAAATATGGGTGGGAGGTCAGAATAAGGGTGTGTGTCCCTCTCTGAGAGCAGGATAGCATGTCTGGTACCCTGTCACTGTGGATACAGACAGACAACAGAGAATCACAGGCCCTCTGGCCATGGAGCCAGTGTGTGTGTGTGTGTGTGTGTGTGTGTGTGTGTGTGTGTGTGTGTGTGTGTGTGTGTGTGTGTGTGTGTGTGTGTGTGTGTGTGTGTGTGTGTGTGCGTGCGTGCGTGCATGCAAGTAAGTAATCGAGATTGCAAGGTTGTGGTTGCATTTGTGAGCATCTGGGAGCTGTTTGCCAACCAGAGCTCACTTTTCTTGCCCTCTCTCTTCCTCCCCCTCTGTCTCATGCTCTTCACAGTTGGTGAGAGCTTCCTGCTCTTGTCTGGCCACTGCTCCAGCTCCTATTTAATCTATAATTCTTCATCAGTTCACCTGCACTACTTTATTATTCATAAACCTCAGGAAACTGGAAGAGAAGATCAGGACACAAAACACACTGCCTTGTAATAACAAAGATCTGTGCTTGAGATGGCCACAAAAATACAACTGTTACAATACATGTTTGACATTACAACTTTGAGTTGTATAAGCCTTATGGCTTATACAGGCATACTGTTCTCATGTTCAGGAAAAAATGAATATTGAATGGGATTTGTGTATTGCATGCATTTGTTCATACATTTTTATTGGACATTATCTGGCTTTAACATGAATTCCAAATCAGCCTCTAGCCTCATGCCCAAGGGCATAAGTATGGTGTATGTTTGTGTGTGTGTGTGTGTGTGTCCCATACCTCCATGGAACAGCAGAGGACTGCATCTTCCTTCACGTCTGTGGACTCTAACAGCTGAAAGGGAAAAGAACAAACACTATGAGAGCAGAATATGAGGGGGGGATTAGAAGATTGCAAAAGAACAGAACTGTACAGAATAAAATGAAACAGAAAATCCAGTACAAACGACATCATGAGGTCCAGCGCAGATATTGTTTAGGTATATATTTGGATATAGGCTACATGAAGAGATTAGGCAAATGGAATGTTTGTGAGTTTGTGTGTTTAAATCAGTGCACACAAAAAATGAAAAAGGACAAAAAAAAAGCTAATCCTGAATATAAATATTTTCTTTTAACACATGAAGCTGGCAAGACTGCAGACCAGGCTTTCAGCCAGGCAAGCTAGCTAATCATCAGACATCAAGGCCTGCTGTATGCATGTTCACACACACACACACACACACACACACACACACACACACACACACACACACACACACACACAATCAAACAGTTGAGTTGGTAAACATGCTAGCTGGCTTTTCCCCCCCAGCTGGCCCCACAGACAGATGGGCACACGACTGGCACTGTCAAACACTGTGGAGAGAGATGGCAACAATGGGAGGCATTAAGAGAGATAAAGAGAGATGACGAGAGAGAGAGAGAGAGAGAGAGAGAGAGAGAAACACTTTCCCCCCCTCTTCTTCACAAGAGTCTGTTTCCACTGCTGTTTCTGTACCACTACTTTGACAAACTTGAAGGAAGGTGGGAGGCAGAGAGAGAAAGTAAGAGGGAGGAGAGAGAAGGATATAGTGAGAAAGGGGCTGAAGTGCTGCAAAACCATTAGGTCCAGGAGGGGTTCTGTCTTAGCTGTAATGCCTGATCAAACCCTAGAACAAGGGTATTCAACCATGTGCCATGGAGGGGCAAGAGTCTGCAGGTTTTCGTTCCAACCAAAGACTACACACCAGGTGAATTCACTGATTAGCACACTTTCAAACCAGAGAAGAGGAACTAATCAGTGACATCACCTGGTGTGTAGTCTTTGGTTGGAATGAAAACCTGCAGACTTTCGCTCCTCCATGGCACATACTGTAGAAGCCCTAGAAGCATAGACCTGCTAAACATGGCTTAAATGCACAATACAGGGACTGCGGTAATCACATAGAGCAGTGGTTCCCAAACTTTTTAGGCGATGCACCCCCTTCTACATCCCAACCGGGTTGATGCACCCCCAATCCCCCGCACCTTAAAAAAAATAAAATGACGCAACATATCCTATTTATAGCCGCATTAAAGGCATCAAATTTAATTGTGGGTAGATATATAATTGGTGGGGGGGTCAGAAAAAAATAGTAATCTAAAACAAATTTCCTGCATTTCTACACCACCTAACCTCTTGGATTAAGTCAAGAAACAGCAACCCTGTATAATGTTAACCAAAAATGTAAAATTATGTTATATTACTAGATTTCAGCATTGAGGTGCTTACATTCATGATCTTGCATAGGCATACTAACCTAAAAATCTATTATTGGGAATCGTGAGAAAGTTTCAGAGCGACAGACACAGAGCGTCCCCGTAACCATAGCAACTCACTCTCACTCCTGCCTGCATGCGCACGGCGAGAGAGGAGAGGGAGACGCAGAAGAGCTGCTGACTGAGATTACTCTGAGCAGCATGCATGGGAATAAATTACAATATAATAATAATATAATAATAATATAAAATATATAATAATATAATATAATAATTTGTATATATTTCTCGCTATTCAGATGGTCTGAATAACTCGCTGCTGCACAGTGCTGCTCTGTCTTCGCGCCGCAACGTTTATGAATTTGTTTTTCACTGCGTGAGAAAATGGACTTGTGGCGTGAGAGCATTTGATAAATGTCAATTGCGTGAGTCTCACGGTCAATGCGTGAGAGTTGGCAGCCCTGTGAAGTCGCTTGACATTATTATGTATGAAACTGCCAATCAGATTTATTTACTTATTAATCGAAGGTGCCGGAACGCCGTTCCGGATCGTTCCGGCCCACTTTAACCCCTGCAATTAACCATACATAACCTAGCGGTTACGGAAATTAGAACACCAGTAATTTGAATCAAATTGCAGTAAAGTTACACACGATCTACCAAGTAAAGAACAAAGAGAATGACACATGCATAGGCTCAGAAACAGATAAAATGGACAAAAAGAGGATCCCACAAAGAAAATCCCACTTGAAAAAATTACAGTGTAATGGTGTAATTATTACACCATTACACCACCATTACATTTTTCCTCTCGCGCACCCCCTAGAGGCAGCTCGAGCACCCCAAGGGGTGCGCGCACCACACATTTTAGGAATCCCAGACATAGAGCATACCGTACGTATCATTGTAAAACAACAACAACTGAGATCATGCGGTGGATACACAGGAAATCAATATGTATAGGAGGGGGATCTGTGATATAGCGCAATTTTCGTTGTAATGGCTGCATTGTAATGCGGTATGAGTTTAAATGTGGCCACTTCAGTTGGTATTGCTCAGTTGGCATTGTATGGAGGGGCTTACACACATGTACCCAATGCACAGACACATGCGCGCACACATCAACCCAATTATGTGGACAAAGAGCAGGCCTGATCAGGAGAGAGGAGCCAGGGGCAGCGATTAGATCCCCAGCCAACTGATGGATCCCGCCTACTGCTAGACCACTGGTGGCAAGGCCTAGGCTTGCATACACACCAAATAACTCAACCAAAGTCTGACTGAGGCTAAAATTTTAACACTTGTAAGCCCATACACAGACCAGTTACAGTGTGCTTAAATGTATGCACTAAGAATAGCACTGTAAAGGAAACTATGGCTGCATTTTTCTGCTAGAAAAACAAAAACACATCACCACTGACTGATGCTACAGTCCACATTAAATATGAGCTAGCCTCTATTTCCACAGTGTAAGCCTAATGTTATTCCACCTATGTACTGGGTCCCAGGCAGTTGGGCAGACGTCAGCTCCTCAGTATGCTCAGACGGGGTGTGGTGACAGTATGGCTGTTTGATGTGGTAACATTACTGGAGTCTTGTCATTCCCAGAGTGGGAGAACTGTGTGACAAGTAGGACTAGCTCATAATGAGTTCTCTGGGGACCTGGG
Organism: Centroberyx affinis; assembly: GCF_046629955.1. Classification (NCBI taxonomy): domain Eukaryota; kingdom Metazoa; phylum Chordata; class Actinopteri; order Beryciformes; family Berycidae; genus Centroberyx; species Centroberyx affinis. The sequence continues at coordinate 123,426 of NW_027282376.1, read as the reverse complement.
GGTGAATCTCTGCTCAATACACTTAAAATGGTCTAATCTTTACTCATCTGTTGTCAGTTCTCCTCTCCATTGCATAGCTCTCCTTTTCTCTTTGTCTGAACTCCACTGCAATAGCCCTCCATGTTCCCTCGTCTCCTCTATCTCTCCTACACTATAACATACTTAGCTCCATATTGCCTACTTAAAAAGGAAGAGAATTTACGTATGCTCAATTAGACCCATTATCAGGTCTAATTATTGGGATTTGTTAACACACGGTCTCTCTCCTGAAGCTAGAAAAGACACAGCCAGAACTCGAACTAGTTATGTCATCAAGAGACAAAGCTTGCTGCACTAAAAAGAAATGGGAAACCTTGGGCTTCTGCGTGATTTCCAGTTATTTTCATTCAAAAGGCATTTGATCAGGAACATGAAAAGCAGGAAAAACCAGGACAACTATGATCCTCTTTTAGCAATGAATGGGAGTAATGTGTCCAATAGGACAACAGCAATACCTCAAATGCAAGTAGAAATGCAAGTAGAAAAACATCCTCATCCATTTAAATTTTGTTACGAGACTTCATCTCCATCTCTTTCAATATACATACATTGCTTAAACGTTTGTTTGTATATGATGAAAAATGATTCTTAAATGAAAGCATGCACCATTGTGTTCACAGCAGAAGAAGAGAAGATGTTTCAGCTGGATACTAACGGCACGCAGAGAGCTGAAAGTTGAAAATATGACAACTTCAAATTCATATGGGCTTCCTATAGTTGCATAGCAACAGCAGGACTCAGGACTAGCACTTCCCTTTGTTACATAAAAATAATAATAATAAGAAATTATAATTATCATCAAAGTTTTTGCTTTTAAATAAACATTTTTTATCACTTGATTAATGATCAGAATATTCAATGGAATCTTAAATTACTAAAATAAATAAATAAGTGAGTAGCAAGTAAGTAGTTTCACACTGACTTACAAAATAATTTACTTAACTAAAAATAATTATAATAACAAAATGTTCAAGAAGCACAACAAACGTTCAAGGTCTATGGCTATGAGGATTAGGGTTGAATTTCCAAAGATGAATACCAAAGCACTTAGACCTACAGATAATGTAGTGCTTTATATGTTTAATTAAATATAATGTAAAAAGCTCCTGATATCATCACCACATAGTGTATGCAAACCAATATCCTGATATCATTTGCCTCGATAAATGGTTTTATTTGAAAGTCGAAGTGCCTTGGTATCTATCTTTCTAATTTTCATGACTATTGGGCTGTGCAGGCCTGCTCCACCTTAGGAAGAACATGTTTGACATGTTTGCTGGTTTCTTTTGGCGTGACGTGTTTTCATGAGAACCTTTTGATCTTACCTGCCTTTTCTTTCTTTTTTTCATCTTACTTGCACACATTAGTAATTTGGATCTCTTCTGTCTGTGCTTTATATCATTGTATTTTACCACAGGGGATTTTTGTTAGCACTTTCCTCCTATGTTTGATCACTGTGTAAAGATACTAAACAAAACCTGTAAATCCAGAACCATTTTTCTTTAACTATTAGGTTGTGTGGGACAGTTCCATGAAAGAATCCCATATAATCTAACGGCCTGTCACTCATGAATGGATGAGATGAGATCATTGCCCATTAATCTGCTCTACCTATACAGCTGTCATGTACACCCAGACATACTTCCTCACACACCTAGAGTTGTTACCTAATCCTGTTCTGCAGGCTACAACTACAGAAGGGAGCCGCTGCAAAGTGTACAGGCGTACGCACACGCGCAGGCACAAATGCTTGCACACACAAACAAACACACACACACACACACACACACACACACAGAAAGACAGGCACCCATAACAGTATAGCCTATAGCTGGAAGCCAACAGCTACGTGTCAGAACAAGACAGTCAAAACAGCAGACAGATCAAAATCAGGAACAAAGGCTTGGGGAAATACTGTATTGCTAAACAAGCACACAATCATGCACATGCACACACACACACACACACACACACACACGTACACACACACACACACACACGAATGGACACATACAATACAATTACACAAACATTTTGACCTCTCACTCACATCTGTGCCTTTGTTCACAAGTGTGTTATGACCTCAAGCTAGGGTTGTCATGATACTAGAATTTCTAACTTTGATACAATACCCAGGAAAATATTGATATTCGATACCATTTTCGATGCCACAGGGAAAAAAAATGACAACACATTAAGAGGCATAAAAATTGATTTTTAATATTAATATTAGAAAGAGAAGAGAGAATTCCAGCATACTGTCCTTTTACTTGCAATAAACTAATGACCGAAACGTTGTATCAGTAATAAATAATAAATGAATCGGTCGAGCCTTCTGGCCGGGCCCGGACAATGTATCTGAAAACCGGTCCAGTCGAAAACCGGGCATTTGGCAAACCTACGTAATAATGTTAGCTAGCTCTATGTAGCTTGGTTAGCTAGCTAAACTAAAACGGCTAATGTGCAGGGTACGTTAACGTTTATGATAAATGTTTAATGCTCCAGTGATGTTGAAACGGGAGCTTTCGCTAATAGGGCTGCAACTAACGATTATTTTCATTGTCGATTAATCTTTCGATTATTTTCTCGATTAATCAATTAGTTGTTTGGTCTATAAAATGTCAGAAAATGGTGAAAAATGTGGATCAGTGTTGACGTCCTCAAATGTCTTGTTTTGTCCACAACCCAAAGATATTCAGTTTACTGTCATAGAGGAGTAAAGAAACCAGAAAATATTCACATTTAAGACGCTGGAATCAGAGAATTTTGACTTATTTTTCTTAAAAAAATACTCAAACCGATTATCAAAATAGTTGGCGATTAATTTAATAGTTGACAACTAATCGATTAATCGATTAATCGTTGCAGCTCTATTTGCTAACCTCTTGAAATTCTTTATATAGACTGGCGTGTCGGTCCTTACGGTGCTTCGCCAAGTTTGACTTGTTACCCCCCTTCATCGGCACCACTCTGTAGCATTGTTTAATGACTGAGGCAACAACCCAGCTGACTGCTACTAGTGAGAGGAGGGGCTGTGGGCAGCGATGCGGAGTGTGTGTGTGTGTGTGTGGCTAGTAGAGGCAGAGAAATAATATGTTTGATTTTTCATTAAGAGAAAGCACTGCTGGTATCGATACTGTTGAAAATGAGTATTGTATATTGTATATCGAGTAAGTATCGAAGTATTGATATTTTTGACAATCCTACCTCAAGCATCATTCAGAATTGGTTAAATGTCATATTGTTGTTGCTAGAATGTGAAGGTGTTGAGGTGGACGTGTGTGTGTGTGTGGACGTGTGTGTGTCTGAGTGTGGTTATGCTGTATGTCCACACCCTTGTTCGTGTTGCCAAGCCTTTTAACAAGCTGAGATAATGCACTGGGCATACACTCAGACAGGGTGTGGGTGGTGTGTGAGTTTGTTAGAGAGACGGAGGGTGTGTGTGGTGTGCGCCAAACTGGCAGAGGTGTGGGCATGGGTGGTAAAACTCTCTGGCGCTTGCCTCAACCCCATATTCCTTTCTCCCTCTCAAACTCTGACTGCACATGAAATCATTTTCCCTCCCCAATCCTGTCGTCTGTCTCAGTCTCTCTCCTCTCTACCTGTCATGCCATGAGGAAATTGCCACTGCTATAACTGTCAGCCTGACCCCACTCTCCTCTGTTTCCCTCACCTCTTCTCCTCTCTCTTTCTTCCTCCCCCAGCCCTTCACTCCCTTCCCCTTTCAATATCCCATCTGTTAGAAACCACTTCTGTATCATGCTATGTCTGCTGTGGCTAAGTGGTTTCCATGGCGACCACGGGACTCTGTGCAAGAGAGCCAGAGCCAGCTGACGGGAACTGAACCTGGGGTCAGGTGTTTTACTGGAACCGTTGATGATGTTACGTCCGTGCCCCCGTCTGTCTGGACCACTAACCGAACCCACTGGTGTTTAGAGTCTAGACTCTGTCTGGCCAAAAAGAGGAAATGCTGTCTTTGTGCTTCACTGCTCATGCATGAAACAGCTGTATTGTATGAGCAGAGAGGGAACAAGTGTAGATGTGGAGGAGTGAGGACTCAAACCACACGATCTAAAGCACACAAACAGTTTACAGACATTTAAGCCAGACGTTGCCCTCTCACTGGCACGTGTGGATGGGGAAGATCAACCATCAATTATGGATAACAAAGGTGTAGATCTGCACTAAAGTAGATACCGACCTCTCGTAGGCAGGTGTAGATGGGACAGACCAGCACCCTGAACGGCTCCCCGGCGCTGCTCCTCATGGTACCAAACACCTCACACAAGAAGGTGATGAAACCCAACCACCTCTCCACATCTGACTGCTGGAGCTCCTCCCGACAAGCAAAGTCCCTCTGTGGGGGGAGAGCGAGATAGATAGATAGATAGATAGAGATAGATAGAGAGAGAGAGAGAGAGAGAGAGAGAGAGAGAGAGAGAGAGAGAGAGAGAGAGAGAGAGAGAGAGAGGAGAAAAGGAGGGAGAGAGACAGAGAGGAAGACAAAAATAGATTCAGTTTGGAAAATACACTGCTTTTGGAGCGGAGGAGAAGAAAGCTGAAACAGTAGAATCTATGCAGCCTTTGTGCTTTTGTGGATCTGTGTAATTCAAGTTAGAAGTAGGCGGTAGGTAGGCAGCTGTTTAAGTGTGTAATAAATTCATCAGCGGTAGCGGTAAACTGTTTCTACCGGCAGAACCATTAATCACCATTAACATCTTTACTATCTCTCTGATGGGAATTATTGTAGGTGGCGCGCGTATTAACCTCGCCACTAAAAGTACTTACAGCCAAAAAGGAGTTGAAAAACACATTAAACAAATTCTTTTTTTTATCTGCCACAGAGAAGAGGCGAATATGTTAATTCAGTTTGGAAGTGAAGGGCAGTGTAGTGAACTGTGTCGTGTTGTAAAAGTGTTGGGGTTAATATGGGTTAATGCATGAAGCGCACTCGCAGAGATGTTATAAGCCAGGTTAAATTGAAAGTTTGTGCAGAGTTAGGCCAACTCTTTCTGGTTCTTTCTTTTCCAGACTGTACTGCCTTACTGTGTATACTCTGAACTGCACTGGAAACAGACATGCACACACAACTAGACTGGAGTCATGCTTATATGCGTATGCCATCATACAAACCGCGGATATACTCATGTGTCTGAACACACACACAGAATATGCAGCTGAAAGGGTCCGAGCGACACCTCAACACTGTGACAAAGAAGCATCACACACACGCTTCTTACAAAATAACTTCACAGTCCACTCACACACCTCCAAGGACACAGCCACAGTATGTGACACTTGGACAACAAACCCGCACAGGAGAAGAAACACAAAGGAGAGCAAAGTCAGGCGCAGATAAAAGCCTATGCAAAAGAAAGACACACAGACGAAAAAAAAAAAGACTGGCTCATTAGATAAAAGAGAAGCAAGCCGAGGTGGAGGAAGACAGGGAAGGTGCTAACAGCATTACCAAAAAAATACCAAATGCTCTTCTCGGCCTTGCTAAATGAACAGCATACTTAGCAGATAACATGCTGGCTATATTTAATCAAAGCAACAACAAACCCCGCTGCCTCCCTATTAATAAGCGAAGTGGTCACAGACTAATTGCCCCCATATTGAGGGAGCAAGGGTCTGGCAGCAACATACATCATTAATGAAGGCCTTAGTGAGCCCACTTATGACATTTAGAATGATTTAAAGCATTAAGCCCAAATGTCAAACATGAGGAGGGGGTCCACGCCGGCTGGGAAGAGGGTGTAAGCAGAAATGAGTGGGAGAAAGACATACAGAGAACAGGAGGACCATACTTCTAGGAAGAAGGGAATAAATAAAAGGTGGCGAAAAGAGGGAAAGGATTAAGGCAGAATACCCCACTGCTGTGGCTGGGATGGAAATCTCAGCATCTGAAGGGAGAGACGGTCTGAACGGGAAAAACAAGAGAAAAGAAAGGAGGAGAGAAAATGGAAAGGGCCTACTGTAAGCGTCTGGGGAAAAAAGGTGAGGGACGGAGGGGTGGCAAAATTAAAGATGGCAGGGAAAAAGAGCAGCAGCAGCAGGAGAAGGAGACAGGAGTGATAAGAGGTAAAAGGAGGCGGTATGGTGACGCAGCAGGAGGGTTAACATTTAGATCTGGCACGTCATCTGAAGACAGCAAGTAGGGGGTTTTTGCGTGTGTGTGTACATGCGTGTCTTGTTTGCCTACTTTCAGGCAGTCTGCCGCTCTGGCGAGGCTGTCTGGCTCTCAGGATGGAGCGAGGGAGTGAGGGGCAGAAGGGGAGGAGCAGGGGGGAGAGAGAGGAAGTGAGCAGGGAGAAAGCAGAGAGGCGCTGGCCCGTGTTGTTCTGGGTGAGGGGAGATGATAAGACGGGTGAGCATGGGAATAGAGAGCTCATGAGGGGGGAGGAGGGGGAGAGGGAAGGGGATAGAGGCACTGAAACATGCAATGGCTGAGAGGATATTTTGATCGTGGGTGCAAGACTGGAACTATATGGTTAAATGGGAGGGTGGTGGGTGGGGGTGTACAGGGTGAGGGGGCACAATCGGGGTCTCTCTCTCCAGGGTGTCTTGATTAGCTCCTTTACTCACTGATATTTACAACATCACACACACACAGCTGGTTTCCACCTGCTACGGCTCTTGCTTTCTCACAAGACTAAGGTTGAATGAAACCATTACCGAGAGGAATATATACAAATATACACCTGGTGTTCTAAAAACTATAAACCATCAACGGCCACTAGCTAAAAAGACTGTTGCTAATGATAGCATACATGCAGAGTAGAACCATGCCTAATGCCAAACAGCACAAGGCTAGTGAGAAGTTCGACATCAAACTGTAATGCAGCCGACAATTTGAGTTCCTCAAATGCATTTGGATAACAAGCTTCTGCAAGTGGTGTTGATTAAAATGATATCTATCGGCACAGGACTATTTTCAGAAGACAAGACTCTTTTCTGACTCAAAAGTGAAAATAACAAGAGATTCACTGAGACGGAATTCGCAATACTGGTGCTGCACAGACTTGTGAAAACATATTAACCCGTGTGTCAGATTTACTGAGAATTACTGGGATGTACCGGAATAGAGATCACCGTGTCAGGGTGTTCATTCCTAAACAAGACAGTAGCTAACATTGGCTCATTAGCAAGATGACAGCTTATCAGTAGCACAGTCAGTCGCCAGTCTCCAGTAGCAACGAACAGAGTAGCTTAACTAGATTCTGCTGCAAATTGTATCTACAGGAGAGATAAGTAAGCTAGTTTGGCACCTGGCAAGGAACCCATCATCAAATTAATGAAAATGAAACTAATAGAACTACTAACTAATGAAAGTGATGAAACTAATGAAAATGCATGCAACAGTAGCTACATTAAATTAATGAGATCATCATGCTGACGTCTAATTTGTCTGAATGCTGAAGAAATTATTTGAGGGAGAGATGAGGAAAGTGTGGAGTGGCAGCATCTCTCTCTCTCTGCACCATCTACAGTATGGAGGTGTGACTACAGATTCGACTTCAAGATCCACTTTCTGTCTCCGTTTACTTCTTTAGAAAACAGAGTACAGTTACAACTAGTAAAATCTGCTAATAATAGTTATCCTGAAATCAATAGCCATGCTGAGAACACTGCCACGTATATTCTCCATATATTTGCACAGAGACACCTCAGATATATAATTCTTTAAGTGGTATGAGGCACTGAGGGACAGATGAATTATAATATTGAATCCAATTTTACATAATTACAGTCCTCCTACTCACACTTACAGATTTATTCAGATTAACAAAATTGCTTCATACAGGAGCTCAAACACCTCAGACCTCCCAGCCCTCTCACCTGCAGCATGTTGAGGAGCAGCGATCTGAACTTGGTCCCCTCCACCATGAACAGTGCCATCTTGTCACAGAGCTTGGCGGCCGTGGTGGCAAAGCTCCGGTCCGACACGGCCTTGGAATAGATTGTGCTGACCACCTGGGCCAGCGTTTCCTCGGAGTGAGCCGAGCACTGGGCCTCCTCCATGAAAGAGGCCAGCTGCTGCTCCACCCCGCTGCTGTTGCTCCTCATGCTGTTGAGAAGCTCCACCAGCCGGTCCATGCGCTGGGGCCCGGCACCTGCCGCCTCCACACACGCCTCCTCCTGCCGGCAGGGGACGGAGAGGATAGATAATTAGAGGAGATGGTGGGAGATGGTACGATATTCAGTTTTAACAGATGTTTGACCCTAGTCTGAGAGTAATTTTGAAGACTGCTGGTTAGGAAAACTGCTTCTGTAAGAAGATGCTGGCAGATATATGATGGGTGATGAGGCAAGTCGATTAGACCTAATACTTAGGTCAATTAAATTAAATTAAATTTGGAGTTTGTAGAGGTTTCCTCAATTCTGCGGTGACATTTTTTTCCAAGGAGTACCTGCACGTAAATAAATAAATAACAGGTCATGACCAATGTCTTTATTTGAAACTGCATAACATTACTATGAATCTTAAGTTTCATGTATGTTCCTTTTAGGGCTACAACTAATTTAATAACTACTACTTTCATTATCGATTAATCGAACAATTCTTTTTTCAATTAATCGATTAATCATTTAGTCTATAAAATGTCTATAAAATATATAAAATTATTCGGCTTACACTTACTTAAAACACAATATATACCAAATGTATGTAAAGACTCAGGACAATCTAATTTGCTGTTGAAATGTGGTAGATTGCATATAGTTAAACTGCTTCCTATACAAGTTTGTGCATCGTGCATGATAAATTAGGCTTATTTTCTTTTCCATGTACATGGAATAAGCCCCCCTTGGAGAGGAAATAACCACTTACAACATGTTAATAATATACAACATAATCAATAGGATATGAAACCTATTCAATGGCTGATTAAACGTAACCAATATGCTGGATCTTATCTTGGTTCAGTGGTCTGGCTATAAATTATAACACATTCCCAGCATCCACACCCCAAAGAAAATGTTGTTAAGGACAGGTAAAGCACAACACACAACATTTTGACCAGATTAGTATGAATTAGGTACTTCTACACACATTTAGAATGATGTGGTAAAAGTGCTACTCTAACTTTGAGAATCCTATGAAAATCCTATGCTATCCAATGCTACTTTGCTGCCCTATGAGTACGGCCTAACTGAACATAAGCTAGTTCCTAGAGAGGAATCACACCATGTCCCCGTGCAACATTTCTGTTAGTTTTCCCTGAGTTTTGGTGTCTTTGAGGATATGTTTATTGATCCCTGCCTTGTTGCCTGCAGGGAGTCCTGTGTTGTCAAATCAAACCACCCCTGGTGGTAATGAGTTAGTTCTAGAGAGAGGAAGCTGAAAACAGCAACACAGTCAGCCGGCTAGCTAGTTTAGTGCACACAGCAGAAAACATCAAAAACTGTTAGCAAATGCTGCTTCAGCTACTTCACCTCCTCAGTGAGAACATGCACTCTCCTCCCTACCAATCAAGCAAACACAGTCTGAGTGTGTGTCGGTCTGAATGCTAAATAACTAAGCAAAGCAAAGAGTAAGTGGCTAAAGCAAAGATCAGTGTAACATGAGCATGTTTGTGTCTGTATGTCTGTATATGAATGATAGTGTCTGAACATAATGAAAGTAATTACAACACTACATGGTTGTGTGTGTGTGTGTGTGTGTGTGTGTGTGTGTGTGTGTGTGTGTGTGTGTGCTTGTGCGTGCACGCGCGTGCACATGCATGTCCTGATTGCTCTAATGCTGACTGACAGGCAGTAAGCAGCTTTCCTCTACCTTGTCCTTTAGTCTCCTCCTCAGCCTCTCCTTTGACGACTGCAGCAAGCTGATTTTGGGCTGCTCCGACTGGCCCTCGCTCGCCTTCCCACTTCCTGGAGGGCTGGGAGATTCCTGATTAACCGTCTGGTTTCGGCAGGAATTTTGATTGGCTGTTGACCCAGATCTGGGCGATTCACTGGGACTCTTACTGCTGCAATCTTTAGGCTCCTGCGGTGGTTTGCTCTGCTCCTCACCCGTTCTTACATTCTCAGTCTCTCTCTCTTTGGTTGTTCTAGGCGGTACTCCTCTGTCGCCCATAGGGTTTGTCTGTCCATGCCCTTGTCCTTTCTGGTTGTGGTGCCAACGGCGGTTCTGGCTGTACCCGTGGTGTGGGGGCCCTCCTTGGCGCTGCTGCCCATGCACTCCTTGGTACTGACGAGGGGGCCTACCACTACCATTGTTTTTGTTATCTCCCAGTTGCTCTGTTAAATTCTGCTGCTGTTGCTGGTTTGGAGATTGTTGCTGGGATTGATCCCTCTGGTGCTGTGGTGACTGTGGTTGTAGTTGCTGAATTTGGTTCTTCCCTCCTCCACCTCCTCCTCCTCCTCCCTGCATCCGCTGCTGTCTCCTGGAATGAGAGCAGGTTTCAGTTAGTCACACAGCGGCTGCCTGGCATGCCATCACCCTCTGTACCTTATACCTTTCTGCTCTGCCCTGGGCTGACTGACCACCCCTCTGTGTCAGTCAGTCAGTGGCACCATGCCATCCATCTGTCCTGAACGGTCTAAAGCTGCTTCCACGCCTCTCTGTCCCTCATTCTACATCCCCTCTCCTCTTTTGTCTGTCCCTCTTCAAAACTCACTATAACTTGGTAGTTGTGTGAAACTGGTCTTCTCTTGTCCTCCTGTCTGTTTATCCTCAAATTTCTTATCTAGTTACAGTGACTGATTCAATTTGCTCGATTTTCAATTTAGCAACCACTGCTCTTCTATCAATATTCCTATGGTAAATCACAACGAGATACAGACAGTATGCTAGACAGCCTATCCTCTACCAACACAATCTTAAAAGAAGTAAAAACCCAAAAGCTCAAAGACTCCTTACATATGGATGCACAGTGTGTCTACGTTATCCTGTCCTTCATGGCTCAGTCCGTTTGCTGCACTGGCTCTGGGCTTGACAAGCCGCTGACATATGGTCCATGGGATTAGTCACACTGGTGTTGAGGAAGCAGCCTATTATCTGCCTCAGCCTGTGAACTAACACAAACTCAACTAGCAGTGGCTAGCACTTTCAACTCCATAAGTACTTTTTACACCCTTAAAAGAGTGAAGACCATTTACAAAAACCTGATAAGATTTGCACAAGAAGGAAATTGGCACATCTAAAAAAAAGAAAAAGAAAAAGGATTTGCATCTATTGGACGAGTTCTCAGTAAAGGGGTTTAGAGTTGAGATACTTATACTACGAATGGTAAACTAACTGGAGGACTCAGTACTCAGAAACAGAGGATGTACATACGATATGATTAGACCTTGATGCAATCACAAGAGAACATTTGCAGAGATGAGGCTATTAGCATGAAGAACATGTACTCCATCACAGTATCACTTCTCATGTCTCCTGAGCCTATCCCTTCCACACTCAGTGAAGAACCCTACTCTTCCAATCCTCTTCCTACCAATGATGCTGTATGTCCTCCTCTCCTCCTACCACTGCTAAGTCCTGCTCCTCTGTAGCCCAAGCACCCATTCCTGTTTCAAACAGCAGCGCTTCCAATTCTTACTCAATCAGTGAGTACGCATGATTCCAATGGTACATAAATGGCAACTATGTTTTGTCCAATTTGCAAAATGAGAAAAAATGTTGTCCCACAACTCACTGCCTTGAAAATGATTTCTGCAGATAAACTGTGATGAGCTAAATATATTACAACACATTGGAACTACTGGAGTAAAAGCTTAAGAAGGGTTTTGTGGCCCCTGCAACGCTGACAGTTGCACCTAAGGCAGCTGAAAAATATCCTGCACCACTATCTGTTTTTTTCTGTTTCCAAGTCTGGATGTTCCTCCTCTTATCATCATAGGTAACAACACTGATGTGCACTCATCCTTGATGTGTCAATGGCTTTCAACAGAAATATTCCTATTTACTAAATAAGAGATGATGTATATCTAAATGACAAGGGCACGTAACTCCTTCCTAAGGCTAAAGCAGTCAAACTTAACATTACAGGTTGGGAAGATCAAGAAAATCATTCATCACCATTGTCTTCACAAAGAGAACAGAGGGCATCTCACCTTCCATCTCTGTGAGGAACTAATTCCAAGAAAGTGGGATTTTTCACAATCCTGACAGTGAGATCAGATCAAGGCCCCTTTCTATGCCCCACTAAGAACATCCAGATTCCCCGCCACTACCCTCCCAGAGATGTCTGGGCGCCCCTCGTTCTTTTCTTCAGAAGCCAGATTCCGTCTCCTCCCCTTATACATTTCTCCACCTCCATCTCGATTTTCAGAGATGTCAGGTCTCTCCTCCAGACCTACTTCCAGAGATGCCAGGTCCCTCCCCTGTCTTATATCCAGAGTTGGTATATTCCTCCCTCACACTCAGCTCCAGAATTTCCAGGTTCATTCGCCCCCAAATACAGAGTTGCCAGGTCCCTTCACACTACTGTCGGGGCAAATGGGGATCCCTGTCCCTTCCTAGTCACAGCTTCAAAAGATGCAGTCCCTTGTGTGATTAACCCAAGTCAGTCAGAACATCATGTTCAGAGTGAACAGCTCCAACTATGTAACCCCACTTCACCCCAATTAATTCCACTGTCGCTGAATCTTAAATATGTAATCAAAAATATTTCATTAAACCCACTCATTCTCAACCCAACTGTTCCTACGTCTGTCCGAGCAACTTGTCATAGTAAGTTAGTAAGTGATAAATAATTGAGCTACTGAAGATGAAACAATGCTGTCCCAACATCCATTGCATCACAGAGGATTTGAAATATAGGCCATAAAATCGTCCACTTATTGTTATCATCGAACACAAAGTAATTGATCATGCATCTTAGTACTTAATAATATTAATTCAGGCCACATATTCAGCACAGAAAAAATCATTGTTTCTTTTGTGAAGGCCTGGCTGCTGACACTTATGCCAGTGTTTGATTGTGGTAACATTGGAGACTGTATCGTGGAGAATTAATGTTTATTCATGTCTGTAAAGCCTTCATTCATCACTGTACCTTGTATAATTGGATTGGCCTATAAAATTATTCACTGGTAACTTTTTATCTACGTCCATGCTAAGTTTGCTTTCTAATTATTTGTTCACTTATATCTCTAAAACCATTTGGTAATTAGTGTCTATGGTCACAGAGATTTTGTTTGATACCTGGGCAAAAGATCAAAACTTAATTAAAGCTTTTATCCATCTTTCTCCCTTTTCACAGAAATCAAAATGATTTAAAACTGAGTCTGACTCTCCATCTAATTTCCATCTAGTTTCAGTGAAGGTTCTGAATCACGGTAAGTATAATTAAACCCGAGCCTGACTGCTAATTAGGTATATAGTCCACGTTTACTGCCCAAAAGACTGCTTGAAGTGGACTTTGTGGACTTTTGAACTCTCCAAAAGCTAAAACTGACAACCTGGTTCCAGACTGAGACCCTGACTCACGATGTGTTACTGGAGGCACAAACGCCCACAGTGGGGAAAAAGGAGCCTTTGCCATTCATGAACTGTGCTCTATGGGCGTTGTTCACGGTACAGTAAAATGCAAGCTGACAGTGCTAGTGCTCCTTATAAATATTTAGATAGGCATTTTGCATATAATTATTGTGCAAATATGAATGACTTGTGGTTTTGGTCATGTAAATTAGGCTTTGAGATTAATTAATAAAACATCTTGCAGTCTGCGCCCCTGTAGAAAAAGTAGCGCAAACAAAATGTTGTACTTCTAATTGTGCAATGGGATCACAGACCTGTCTTTGGGTCAGATTGACTTTCACTATGGCAGCTGTTATCTTTGCTAGACACAGACATCGTCACCAGCAGGTTAGGCAAGCTAGACAGAGGATTTTCCTCCTCCTCCATTCTTAAGTTCTTTCTCCACTCTACATCACTGAACTCCCTCAGGACTACCCGTTCCCACCAATCCTCACTCTTTCCTCATCTGAAAACACCGGGTTGCTGGGGAGCAACAACTGCGTGTGTCGTCACCTTCTTTCCAATTCCAACAAGTCTCACAAAAGTAGTGTCGTTGTTTGTCTATGGCGTGGCTGTGACAAACAGCATGATGTGGTAGAGCAGAATCAAGACAATTACAAGGAAACAAATAATAAAGAAAAAAAAAATATGATTATTATAGTGAGTTGTCAATTAATGCAATCATGTAAAAAGATCAATCAGATTATTGCCTTAATCGCAGTATTGGCTATAGTTGCATTATTGTGAGCATGTAACCGTTGTGCATTTTGCAGGTCAAGGTGATATCAGTTTATTTCATGTAACTAAGGTGTATCCTTCATTTATCAATCCATATATTCTCAAATCATTGGAAAGTGGAGTCATTCTTAAAGACCTCAAAATTGCAAAAGTCATTCCCCCGTTTAAATTTGGGAATCCAACATAATTTCAAAACCTCAGTATCTCCATTGTTAGATGTTTTTCCAAGATTCAGTAAAAGCTGGTGTACAACAGAATCCTGAAGCTTCTGGACGCTCATTCCATTCTGTATGATCATCAGTATGGATTTAGAAAGCATTGTTCCACAGATATGGCTGTCCCACAACTGATAAAATCTACTCTGCTCTATACAATGATGAATATACTCTTCCAATATTTCTAAATCTATGAAAACCTTTGACACTGTTGAGTCTGATAATCATATCTAATCAGATCTGTCCTAGACCTCAGACCTGCCAACCTTGGAGTAGGTTTTGGAGTAAAATCTTCACTGTGTAGTGCAATATATTTTCACCTCATGTATGTATGCTAAAAAAAAATATCTAACAGACAGAGCACATTTCGGCTAAATGTGTTATTCAGTGATTATTGCCATGTTTAAAATAAAAAAACTAAAACTAATTTCACTCAGATCCCTGTAAATCATGAGTGACGGATCTTTGCATTGGACAAAAAAACGTTCACCTTATTCGCAATGAAACAAGGAACTCTCTTATCAGCAAAATCATTGGTTTGGTTCAACAGACATGTCTTACTGACATGCTGAAAAGTTGACTTGGCTTCCACATTTGCCATCAATCTCACATTCCATACTTGATACACAAGATTTGGTAGGCTACCCACTTTCAGCAGCCAGACTTTCAACATGAGTCTTTCATCAACTTGCTATTTTATTTTATTTTCCTTTATCTCTTTTATTTATTTAATTATAATAAAAATAATTTCAATTTAATTCATACATACGACACCAGGTGCTCTAATAACCTGCACCTATTTAATTCTGGGCAACATATTGACAGTTCTAGAGACAGGGACTGTGGAATTGTTACATTAATGAATCTACCTCTCTCAACTATCTCAAATATAGATTTACAGGTTGTCTGATGTATCAAACATGCTTAAGTTTTCCCTCAGTAGCAAAACGTTCCATCCTGGGTCCTATTTTGTTCTCTATGTCCTGCCTGGTTGTGTAATTTGTTTCTCCGTTTGCCTATGAAATGTGATACATGTAGCTTTGATCCTCAGTGACTATGATTGTCTCAAATATGTCTCAAGACTTTTTCCGCTTAATGATGGTCAATCCGAGATTGTTATACAGTATCTGGCCCATCATTCTTCTATTTTTCTCAGCACTCAAAGAATGCTTACACGTAATGTCACTTTCTTTCTTGTTCTTCTTTATTTTTAATACTTTCTTACTTAACAACTAGACAAGGAAAATATGCTGTCTTGCACTCAGGAGCAGCTGATGGGCCTTCAGCCATCCTGGGTCCAAAGAATCTACCATTGAGCCTGTTGGCACAATGGAGAGGGAAGAGACCAGGGGTGAAGGTGAGAGAGAGAAGAGCTAAACCTTACCCTCCATCTGTTGTCATGGGGAATGTGATATTGCTGGCAAGATGAATGAGTTCACTGCCTTAGTCAGGACCCAGTGGGAATATCGGTGATGGATCCTAATGTGTTTCACAGAGACGTGACTACAGGGGAATAAACCGGACAGAGTGGTAAGAGGAAAGGAGAAGGTCTTGCTGTTTTTCTTGCGGGTCAAGTTAGTGCCAAAAGTCCACAAACTAAACTGCTGGCTTGTGGCCATATTACTTGGTGTGGGAGTTTTCATACGCCATTATTGTTGTTTACATCCTGCCCTAAATTGATGCGTGTGCTGCTCGTGATGTCATTCACTCAGTGATAACGGGATTACAGATTAAAGATCTGAATGCCTTCATGGTAATCTCTGAAGACTTCGACCATGTCTCCCTCTCCTCCACTCTGAGCAACTGCACCCAATATGTGAAATGCAGGATAACAGACAAGACACTGGACTTGCTGTATGCAAATGTTAAAAGTGCCTACAGCTCCAACGCTCTTCTCCACACCACAATTTATCTCATATCCAGGTGCATTCCCATTGTCCAGCAGGCTCTAAAGGACTATTTTAAGTGCACGGTCTGGAACCTGCTCTGTGGAGCACATGGTGAGGTTACTGAGGGGCTCTCCCACTGCATAACAAATTATGTCAACTTCTGTGTGAACACTACAATCTCAACAAAAACAGTTCACTGTTTCCCAAAACAACAAACACTGAATCTTAAAGGACATGAAATCCCTCCCCAATAAGAAGAAGAGGGATTTCAGGACTTGGGTGGAAGTTGAGTCTGTCCAGAGGGAGCTAAAGAGGAGATTGAAGGATGGAAAGAAAACACCTACTGGTAGAGGATTCAGAGCAATCTGCAGCAAAACAGTGTGACGGATGTGTGGAGTGGGACGGCAAGGATCACTGACTATTGGCAGCCCACCCAAGCTTGGCAGGCTGGACTAGGGGGACCATGATCATCTGCCTACTTTAGCTTCATCTTGTTCTTAGCTGAAAGAAGGAAACTGGCATGGCCCTCTCCTGTTGCAGCCTATCCGGTTCAAGGTTCGACAAGTTGTGCATTCTGAGATGCCCTTCTGCAAATCACTGTTGTACTAAGATATTATTTGCAAACTTGTGGCTCACCTGTGAGGCTGAATCAGGCTTGCCATTCTTCTCTGACCTCTCTCATTAACAAGGCTGATTGTTGGTAAATATCTTGCCCATTCTAACATTTAGTCCAACAGTCACTAAACCTTTCGACTTGTCTGCATGCTTTATACTTTATACTACACTTATTTACACGTGATTCCCTGTTTGGATGAGTGGGCTGTTTACATAAACGGGACGTGTATCTAACACAGTGGCCACGGAGTGCGTGTTACAGTGTACATGTGTCTGTACATTCTCTGCATGAATCGATACATATTTCTAGACACATTTTCTGCACGCATGATTTTTTTTTTTTTTTTTTACAGTGCACATAAATATGGTGACATTGTGGTCTTTCATCAGATTCTTATATTCCTCTTATTTGTTATATATTGCATATTGGTTTTTTTTTTATTAATAATTTCTCAAATATTGTATCAATTCATCTATAAAAAGAAATTAGTGCCAGTAGAGATTGTATATTAATTGAATAAATTTGAATTTGTCATGCTTTCATACATATTGAACTGTTGTGTTTCATATTGTGCCTTACATACAATTTTTTAATTAATTTATTAAACAAATTCATTTTTTTTATTCAAGACAAGACAAACTCTTTCCAAAGTCAGCTTTTTAGAGTGACAATCTATACTCATAGTCACTTTGACATTTCACATCCAAAATAACAGGAGTATAGAGTCACAAAATGAAACAATGAGTTCCTGTCCAAATACGTATGGAGCTCATTGTTGCTACATGACATGGCAGGATAGCCTGGTGGTTAGGGAGCTCATCCCTCCATCGAGCTCCTGGGTGCTGCAACCCTGCACCTCTGGTTGGGGAGCAGGGTCCAAGAGAATTTCCCTATTGGGGGATGAATAAATTATATATATATCTACTGTATATAATATATATATATATATATATATATATATATATACACACATATACAGTACATATATACACACATATACATATATATATATATATAGTTTGATCATGAGTGCAGGCCGAGTGCCGAAGATAATCACAGCCGTGCTGATATACAGTACTACAGCATGACCGTGAGTGTGATATTACTTTTATGCAACAGTTGTATAAACAAAGCTACTCATCAAGTAATGGTAATTTGAGACAGATGATTTTTGTCTGTTATTTGTCTCCGCCAACAAAAACAGTTCCCTCAGGATTCCACTACCAAGTGTTGCCGAGCAACAGGTAAACTGTTTCCCGACTGCAAGTGCAACCCACATAAAGTGGATCAGTAAGTTAAGTTCAATTTTAGTAGTTACACAAGAAGACTGCTAGAGGGCACTCTGAGTATGTCTTGTGTCTTGTAGCCTGCATCGCCTTCCAGATAGGTGGAGCCGATTGGGATTTAGAGTAGAGCGCATCAGAACTCCGTGGAGCGAAGAGAGAGAGCTAATACTGGAGAATCGTTACGTGACAAGTGTGGAATTTCTAGAAGTTATCAAAGGTTTTCTTATTTTTCCTGATTTGCGATACAAAGATTTTGGTTGTTTATGATTGTTTTGCCGTGGTGCATGTTTTTTTTCTAAGTCTGGATCTCCGTGAAACTCCGGTGAGTTACCATGTTAGCAATGCTAGATAGCTCTTAGCTTATTGTCCATAATGCTAGCTACTGAAACTGCTGGGGTATTCTTTTATTTTCAGTCGTTTAAGTGATGTTGAACGTTTTCTTATGTAACAAAAACCAATCGGAGTCAAATGTAAAGTTCGACATGTTTTGTAAGTTTATGCTGAGTTTTGTATCGTTGAGAAGGTATCCTAATTAAAGTTAGTATTGCAGCTACGCCATTACGAGGCGCCATATTTTTTCCTTCCTCGTTTAGCCACGAGGCAATGCTGAAGTTCGACATGTTTTTCTGTGTGGCTTCAATGCCAACAGATTATATTTCTATAGTTGTGAGTTTTTCTGATATGATACGCAGTTGTATTGCAGTCGTGTTGCAATGCTTAATAGATCTGAGAATAAGATATGATGTAAAATGAGAATAAGATATTATAAGATGAGTGTAACATGTTTAATATACAGTTAAACATATTAATGCTGACTGTGCTATATGATAAGTGTCACAGCATGTATTTCATTCTGCTAGATAGTGTGAATTAGGTCAGTATTATAATTACACAGTGACTGAGAGAATGGTGAAAATTACAGTACAGTATTAACATTGATTTTATTCCCTGCAGTGTGCAGGTTGGTTTTTTGTTAGTCTGCAATTTTGCTAGACAACACTGACTGTGGCAAGCCAGGATTCCCATTCTATCCGAGGGGTGTGAGAAGTGACATCCAGCGTTCTTCATCACCTGCATCGCAGAGGATTCCCTTCTGGAACAGATAAGCTTATGACATCGCAGCTAGAACTAAAAACACTACCCGAGTAGCGCGCACACACACACACACACACACACACACACACACACACACACACACGGAACTAAAGGAATACTACTGACGGACTGGAATAAAAGAACACTGGGACTAAAGACAGCATACTGCTGCTGTGATAGACATTTTGTTTTATTTGTTATCTCCGCTATTGTGAGGTGTAATTTCTTTTTTATTTTGTGGCAATAAACATTGTATATGTTGTAACTAGCTGTGATTCTTTCTTCCCAATCTTCAGCCTCGGCCGACCGTTCATAATTAAGGTCAAATGTATCCATATTTGTGCTGTCGCTACAAAGTGCGAATGAAGTCAGAGTTTTATATAGACGTGTACTGGGAATATCTGGTAAGCATTTGTTTATTTATTGTTAGTTAGCCAGCTACTCAGCTAACGTCAGATGACGTTGTCATGAGCCGCTTTTTATTTCTCCTCAGAAGAAGTGCTCCAGTTCGCGCTTTCTCCACACAAAAAACGCTATGTGTGACCGCAGCCTAATCAAGGTTACATTAGAACACCTGTGAAGCAGAGTGATACATACAGTACAGCGTCCCAGTGCTGTTATACTGTATATCAGCACTCATGGAATGCCTCTTGTCCAATCAAATTGCTCGACCGGAACTAAATGTTGTATAAATTGTGTCATGTTTTCTTCCTCCTTTACTTCCTACTGCCCCTTGTTAGCTTATATTAAATGGTGCAACTTGCTTGTCTCTCATATGATGTATATGGACTTTGTGTCATAATAGGACAACAACAACAACAACAGAACAACACACACAAACGCTGAATATAGATCCCTACATGTACAAATCCAATGCGAAAATGCAATGATCGAATCACTTCATTCAACTCTTTAGGTAAATATTTTAACCAATAAATCATATGACATCCATTTTAA
The DNA here is from genome assembly GCF_046629955.1 of Centroberyx affinis. Lineage (NCBI taxonomy): Eukaryota > Metazoa > Chordata > Actinopteri > Beryciformes > Berycidae > Centroberyx > Centroberyx affinis. The sequence goes on along the minus strand of NW_027282376.1, from coordinate 103,123 downwards.
CAAAGATTCAACAATACGGATTGACCAAATACAGGGCCAGTAAGACATTGACTTGGGCCAGTTGATTGGTCAGCCAGCGCCCAAAAAAGTTTCCGGTCTCACTACTGCTCACTTGGTGATAAGCCTGTGTTATTTTAGCATCTCTGCTCTGCCACTGGCCCACTCTCCTCTCTGTTGTGCTTCTGCTGACCAATCAGATTGGATGCCAGCTCAGAGTTAGTCAGCGATCTGGCAACTCAGAGTTGTATGGGGCAGACACAGTGGCAGCTACTTCAAATTATACAGAGTGAAAAGTAAAAGGCAGTTTCTTTTGTTGTTGAAAGCAACAGTTTCCTTGGGTTGAAGTGATGATTCAGTCCTGTACTGCTTTTACCATTTGTCAGCAAGAACAGCCAGCAGCACCTCGCCTGTATGTTGGCAAAGCTGACATACCATCATCAGGTCCCATTAATGTACTAGCAAAATGGATGAATGGAGACTCAACAGCCTCACAATATCCGCTTTTTTTCCCTTTTTTCTTTTTAACTTGTAAATAGAATAGCATGTCACTGCTGGTTCTATTTACAGAAAAGCATCTATAAATTAGTCATGAGACTCATCCATGAATACAGTAAGGCCCATCATACCTTTTAAATTTATTCACAGTCAATCAATTATTTACTTTTTTGTGGTTTATATTTCATTTCATTATTTTATATCCCCAATTTACTAGGAGACCCTGATGATTTGTCGAGGTTTGGCGTAAGGTTTTCTCCATACAAAACAGAACAGTGTGTATCGGGGCTATGCTTCGCTGGTCTTTGTTAACATTACTGTTGATTAACATTAACATAAACTATGATATCAGATATGTCAGGCGTTCATGTAGCAGAGTGGTGTGTGTGTGTGTTATGTGAGTAAGACCAGCAATTTTACTTGGTGGCTAGCAAGAGCAAATGAGGCTGGTGTAAAATTGCAATAATACCGTTATTTGCAGTTTATCTCTTCTCTCTCCTTATCTTCAATATGCATAATATTATCAGACTAACACTACTGTATGTGTGTGTGTGTGTGTGTGTGTGTGTGTGGCCTTGCACCAAACTATGTCAGCCAGACATCGGTCTGTTGAGAATCACTGTGACAAGGGACCTGGCCAAAGAGATCTCAACAATCATGTCTGGACACTTCAAATGGATATGGAGTGCACACATGCACCTTCACACACACACACACACACACACACACAGGCAGTGCGAGTCTGGGCAGACAACTGCTATCTTCCTTTTCAGTCCCTCCCCAGAGTGCGGAACACACGCACGCACGCACGCACACACACACACACACACACACACACACACACACACACACACACACACACACACACACACACACACACACACACACACACACACACACACACACACACACACACACACACACACACACACACACACACACACACACACACACACACACACACACACACACACACACACACACACACACACAAGCACAGCTTCTTTAACTATCCTTCCCTCCATCTCAACCTGCCAGCCAACAGCACTTAACCTTTGGAGCCTCCTGTGAGAAGGCAGCCCTTCCTTGTTTCCACTCATAAAGCCACACATACATCCTTTTACCCAGAAGTCCAGAGAGAGTGAGACTAATTGCAGGACTCCCACCAACAGTTTCGGAATAAAACATCTCTCTTTTGATCTCTTTCTTTTCCTCCCTCCCACTCTCTCTCTGTCTGTGTCCGACTGTGGCATTCCTTGTCTTAAGGCTGGGTCACACTAGACAATTTTAAGGCCGATTCACCTTTGTCCAGTCGGCTAGCGTGAACAGCTTCCTGACCAGACGGTGAGCGTTTAGTCTGAACTGCCCTAGACACGCAAGACTTCAACAGCCTTGTAGTCTGACCAGGGCTTTACAGAGACCCATCTCTGAGCTTTGGAAAGAGCTTTCTGTCAATAGAATTAGAAAATTTAGTAACACATTTCCACCTTCGAAAGCCTCATTGTTATGTAGAGAAGTGGTCACCTTTGCATATAACGATGGATTATCACTATAAGAGGATATTGTAAATGGGATGTTGGGATGTTTGGAGTGTACAGAATACTTTATATACACAAGTAGCTGTAGCTATAGCTGGGAACTGAAGCTCAGCTCCTTGCAGTCCAACTCAAGCTTTTCTATCTCTTCAAACACTCTGGATAAAGAGGAGATCCAGGGTGGAGGAGACTTAAATGGAGAAATAGTAAGAGAGGAAAATTAAAAACAAAGCCAAAAGCCGGATAATAGCCAGCAGTCTGCATAAGCCTTGTGGGAGGCTGGATTGAGTCGTGAAGAAAGGCCAAATCTTTAAATGTTGCTGCAATTGTCACTTTCAGAAAGTTCAGCGATGACGAGACTTAGTGTTGGTTTAAACTTTCCTCACAAAAGGCTTCCCTTGCACTTTTAACTTCTCAAACCTTCAATAGCCAATTTTAAAACCAAAAAAAGGGAAGGAGAATGAACAAGCCAGACATTTTAAGGTTGCAGAATAAAAGCGTATGAATTATTTTACCTTGTGAAACAAAACTGTCTGGTGCCAGCAAACTTGCCTTGAGCTGAATAGGGACGCAAAATTGCTTATGCAAAAAAAATCATCCAATTCCTTGTTGGAAATCAATAGGTCATAAATCTATGTAGGGCGTGCACAAAGACAATTTTGTATATCTGTTGTTGAGGAGACAGTAACAAATAATTCTAAATGCCAAAGACATGAATGGGGCGCACTTTAAAATGATACATACAATCATACATACAATCAGTTTAGAAAAAAAAATTGCTTATGTTCTGAGTGAAACCCCAGCTTCAACTAAAATTCACAAATAATTTTCACTAAATGTTTGTCATACATGACTAGGGTTGCAAAATTCCAGGAATTTTCAAAGTTGGAAACTTTCCATGGGAATTAACGGGAATTTATGGGAATTAACGGGAATTTATGGGAATAAACGGGAATAAACCAGGAATTTACTAAATTGAAGGTATGCTCTTAATAGGGAACTTAAATATAGTTGGGGAAAATATATTTTAGCATAATCCTGACTAAAACAACCAGATATCATGCAAGTACAGTTGAATATCTATGCTATTCCTCAATCACATGCACACATAGCACACTGCTTACTGCAGGGCTATTGAGACCACGCCCCCTACATGCACTGTGCATTCCTCCATCACATGCATAGATGATTTCTAGAATCCTGGACCACACTTTTGAGCCCAGAGCACAAGAGCACAAGACTATTGAAGCCACACATTTGAGCCTGTGGACTGCACAAAGTGAAGTAAGTAAAAATTGGTTGGTATTCGGACTAACCTAAGGCTCTTTGAGCCTGACACAGAGCCATCCTCAACAAGGCTGGACAGTGACACTGAAGAGGAAGAGTCAGAGTTGGATGTTGAGGAAGTGGACATGGAGGATGTTGATGAGACCCAGGAAGAGCCCACTGCCTGAAAGGGTTTAGCAAAAATGCAGAGGCTAGGCTTGAGAAGCTTGAGGGAAGATGCTTTTTTATTTGCATGTTGAATGGGACTTTTTTGGAGAGAGAGGGGCTCTTTTCATTTAACATTTTGAATGGGACTTTGTTGGGATTTTTGGATGGGGGGGTGCATTTTTGTTAATTTTTGAATAGGTTGGGTCGGGGGGATGAGTAATATTTAACTCAACATTCATGTTTTTGTTCTTCAATGAAAGAATTGATTGTTCAATAAAATATTTAACACTTGATAAAGTTCTACTTACAAATAAATCTGTTTTAATTGTATTATTTTGGATGGATGTCTGCTTATAACAAAACAAATATTTATGCTTGGATATGATACCTTTCCATTAAATTACCCTCAATTCCCAGTTAATTCCCATAAATTACCATAAATTCCCATAAATTCCCATAATTCCCATGGAAAGTTTCCAATTTGGAATATTTTCAAAATTCCCCAGCTTAACTTCCCATGGAAATTTACCGGAAACTTTCCGGAAATTTACCGGAAATTTTCCACCCCTTTGCAACCCTATACATGACACATATGATGTAGGAATTTCAGCAATGGTCCACCAGTCTGAGCCGAGGAAAAAAAAAAGTTTTGTTTTCCATGATTAGAAATCATGATTGATTGGTAGGCAGTAAATTTTTTATGTGTTCAAGGTCACATATTGCACTCAGGAATAGGAAGGTGAAATTATTCCAGACAGGGTGATGGATTAGTAAAATGGTCTTTGAACATATTTTCTATCAGAAATAAAGTTTATTACTGAATCAAACAGTGCCTCCCTCTTTGCTCCTTCTCTCCCTCTCTCTCTCTCTCCTTTCCCCTCTCCTGGTGCTGAAAGACGCACAGCAGTGGCTTCTCTCAGTCCCAAAACAGGCTTTTTTATTATTGCTTTCTTGCCATTTTCTTTTCTGTTTTACAAAGGAGAGAAGAAAAAAACAAGTCCTTTATAAATGTTGTATCTGCCGTTTCTGACCAGGAAAATGAAAAATGCCTTCTATTTCCATTTTTCAGTTGTGGATTTTTAAATGAAAATCAAATCACCATGCATTTTTCATTTTTTTATTTCTGTTTCTGAAGAGAAAATGGAATGACCAATAAATACACGGGCCGCACTTGTGGCGTTAATGTTCGGAAATCGGCAGAACTGATTTACTGGCATTTCCACACCTGCTCCTGCTCACACATGACAGTGTGCCGTAACATTTACGGAACAGGCTGCGTGTGTGAAAGGGGCTATTCTCTTTTTGCTTTTGATTTCTGAAGAAAAGGTGGCAGATTTCTTGGCTTTGGGGCTCATTTATGGTGAAATAAAGATCTTGCTGTGACTTGTTTCTTTAGACTTTCTTCATGTTATGTCAATGCACATTCCATTAGCTACCAGCAGTATACTTCTACCTTCCTGACAACATTACAGAGCTCCAGATGGGGAATATTTGCATTTGCAGCCCAGAATAAATAAATTAACAAACAAAATTGTTTTTATTAGTATTGTTGATGACTGTCCAGAGAGACTGGAAAAATAATCTGCCTTCAATGAGTATCTGATTCTGTGGAAATCTTCCAAGATGAGAATGTACCAACCATGCATGAATTGACAAACAAATGATATGTCCCATCTGTGCGCACCATATACTAGAAAAGGACAGTATAATTGTCTTGAGTCCCCATAAAATGCTATGTTATCTTGCATTTTATCTTATCTTGCAGTGCTTAGGAAGAACTGTAGTTCACAAAGTTCGGTCACGGGATAAAGATAACAAAAATATATGATCATGATACAGCATGAGCTAAAACCACCATTGCTGACGGACTCAAAAAGGGACCTCACCTGAAACTAAAGCTAACAATGCCAAATGATGTCAATTATAACTCACTATTGCACTGATGCATGGCAGAGCATTTTTATTATAATCGCAAGAGTAAATAATGACATATTTGGACTGGTCTTTATAGAAATGATCAAGAATATGAGAAGCGACACGTAAAACTGGCAGAGGTTCTGCTGCGTGGACGGCACTTCTCAGTCTAATAGGTGAACGAATACATAGCTCCAGCAGATTATGCATGTATTTATGTTTCTGTGTGCTCTGAGAGAGAGAGAGAGAGAGAGAGAGAGAGAGAGAGAGAGAGAGAGAGAGAGAGAGAGAGAGAGAGAGAGAGAATGTGTGTATGCATGTTCACAGTTCACAGCGTGTCCTGTTTTTGTGTGTGTGTGTGTGTGAGTGCTGTGAGAGAAAGAGAGTGTGTGTTCACAGTTCGTCCTGTGTGTGCGTGTGTGTGCTCATTCGGTTCACTTCTCGCCCGGCCCCTCTGGTCTCCTCTCTCTGGGAGGTTGGGAGACAGTTCAGCTTCTGACGCTCTCCTCCCCGTCTTCCCTCCTCTACCCAACAACAGCCTGCCTCCAAGACCGTCCAAATATTCTCAGCCTCTCCCCTCTCGCCTCAAACGTGTCAGACGCTCATCGGTCTGACACGTGTGTTTTTAATCACATGGCTCATCAGAACTCCCCTATAGCGCAGAGTGGCTAGAGCGTAAGAGGACACGCCGTTGTCAGGCGCTCTCAACAACATTCCTATATCAGCACTCTCTTTTTCTTTTCTACAGTGCAGCTAGTCCGTAGCTGAAGGTCGTCGTCTTTACCCAGATTTTACTACAGCATAAAATACAGCAGAATAAATCTGACTGACTGTGAGCTCTCATTTAACATGATGGGAGATGTGATTTTTCAGGATTTTTTGCAAAGCCGTCTGTAAAAATCTGTTCTTAAATAAAGGTTACACGTGAAAATTGTGTCACTGCAAGAAACTGTGTGTTCCTTGGTGGTCTGAAAGACGTGTCACACCGGGCTTGGTCATACAGTACAGTAAAGACTGGTGACTAGACTGCTCAGTGGAGATGCCCCGAGGGTTGAGGAAGGAACTCTCTCACACACACACTCACGCATCTGATGATTAATTTGTTCTCTAGGTGTTAGTTTAGACATTGCTCTAAAAAGCCATTACACTGATCCACTGATAATGCGGAGAGGTGAAAGTGAGACTGTAATAAAATGTTAATCATATTTAATGACTAAGAACTCTGCGGTAGCAAGGGGGCTGCTGGGATTGACCATCCATCAGTCACATTACTGCCGGGTGGATGTTTGCATAAAGGAGGAGGCCAATGATGAAATGTCTTCTCACAGTATCTTGTTCCTAAGAAATAGACTCATGTCTCTGGCATAATCAACTGTCTAGTCAACTGTCTCCCAAGGAAACTATGTTGATTTCCTGACTTGGGGAAATAGATTATAAATATCTGGTTGAGACGATGATCAAATTAAGGTATTAACCAGCTCTAAAGTAACTTTGTTGCATCTTATCAGGACTTGCCCTTGTGTTTCATGCTGTCTGGCTGGGTAGTTTCAGGTCTCCTCTCAAATCCCTCCATTCCTCCCCTACCTCCTTTCATACCCTTCATCTCTCTATCTTCCATCCCTTTCAATTTCTCTGGCTTTAAGCCTCAACTTTGTGCCTCTTCCTTACGTTCTTCACTCTACCCTCCACCTCCCCTGATGTGGCTGATAGTGACACCAACTGCCTTTCACCTCTACATTGCCAATCCTTGTCGTGTTTTTCTTTTTTTTACTAGAAATCTTATGTCTTATCTTTAATTTCTAAAAGCTGGATTTGTCCCCACAAGGGCTTTTGTTGTTTACAAATGCCTATCAAGACAAAGCACAATCTCTTTTCCCATTTACCTCTATTTCATCTTTTCTCCTCCTCAACTTTTATCCCTCATCTCTTCCTCCTTTATGTGGCAGCAAACTATTTTCAAGTGTCTTTTCACCATCTAATCTATATATCTATGAATTCCTCTTCCTTTAATCCAACCTCCCTCACCCTATGCTCTCTCTATCCGCCCCCCACTCTCCCCAATACCCCCCGTTCCCTGGATTATGTTGTTCAAACCTGAGGAAAAGTTATCATAAACAATCTGAATACTTGGGAAAAAAACACGAGAAGGGCTTTGATTTATCTTATCGCATGAATTACTGGCTGAATTTTGAATGCTGAGGCTCTGTCCCGCAGGACATATCAAGTGTCAAATGTTGAAAACGTCTTCATTTCCACTTTGTGCTCGGGGTCTGGCTCCTGTTGTCACTGACCTGGCTGAGACTTGGCGTTTTCCCCCAGGGCCAGTGGGCAGTAGTATGGTTAGCTGGTCCCGGCTGAACTGACCACACGCTCTACAAGCAGGAGAGGAGAGCATGCCACAATGCAGGTGATTGGAGGGATGGAGAGACAAAGTAAGAGGAGAGTCGAGGGATGGATGGCAAGAATGGAGAAAAGTGACAGAAACATTTGTGGGAAATGGTGGGAAATTTATGTAAAAAGGAGAAGACAGGAGATTATAGAGAAAGAACATGGGGAAAACAAAAGGAGAGAAGCAGAGCGGAAACAAACAAAAGAAAAAAACTCAATCTACTCATTGCTAACTACATAATCGAAACAACGTGCATAGGCCTACAGGAAGTGAAGAATGCCATGGTAACTAAAGAAGTGAAATGAGTTGATAGACGTGACTATGGGAGGAGGAGGGACACTGATCAATATCTGCTGTTGCTTGGGGGGGGTATGGGGGAGAAACTTGTGGAACCATTGGCCATTGGTTGACCCAGACTAGCCATCGATTGGCCCGGGGGGAGTGAAGCCTGTCGGCCAGCCAGTCAATATGACCACCTCTGGTGGCCCATGTTCATAAGGGCCATAGCACACGGCATACTGGATCGTGGGAGACTGCTTTTGACTGACAGATAGAACATTTGCTTTATACATCACACTGTTTTTGAAAAGTGTCTGGAGTCTTTAGATGCAGCATCAAAACTCCAAAAAACATGTGTGTGCATACATGCGTGTGTGTAGAAGGTGGAGCAACAGTCAGTAGCTTTGAGTCATCGTGGTCAGAAGATGTACGCGGAAAAGCAGGGGATTCATAGCAGGTGCTGAAAGACAGGCAGACTGGCATGTGTTAGCCAGTTCTATTCACAACACTTGCACACACACACACACACACACACACACACACACACACACACACACACACACACACACACACACACACACACACACACACAGCGCTGTCAAACAGCAGACATCTTCATCTTGATCATACAATGTACAGCCTTAATGCTATTCCAAAAGGAGACATTCTGTACAGCACAAACTCTCTTATGAAAATAAAATAAACATATTAAAACAACTCTAAGGACACTACTTATTCACTCATTTGTTCAGCCTATCACTCTATCACAATAATGTGTGAATACTGAAAAATCTAGTTGAACAGCTCATCTTCTTGAAAGAGCAATGAGAGACAAAGAGGGAGCATGTTTGCTGTGGAGCAGCAAGGCGGTAAGCAGGACATTCCGGTAAATCACAACTAATTTCAGCCCTGCTTGACGTGCCTACTAAACTAGAAACACATGCACTACCTCCCCTTTCTTTTCCTTTCTGCCACAGTCAGCTCGCGCTCTCATTTTGCTACTCACAGACTCTCTCCTTTTCTCGCTTTCTTGTGCACTCAGTCCCTCTTTGCTCTTTTAGTTTGCCATCTCTCACTCTTGTATATCACTCCTGACAAATATTGAATATCAGCAAATACAACATACAAGAGTTTGCACGCATAGTCAAATGATCAATGTTCATCTCCAAATTTTATCATTAGCTTCCAATGTGCTACAAAAGTTTATTTTCATCTTGCGCTTTTCTTCCCCCAGCTGTGTTGATACATCACACACAATACATAATATATGACACAAAACAAAAACACTCTTCATGTTTCCTTCATAACAATGAATATTTATTGCCACCGGCCAGTGGCTGTGTGCAGTTAGGGAACCTGAGCGCACGGGAATAGCTACAGAAGAGGATTAGCATGTTTGATAGACAAACATGTGAAGATTAAAGTATTTGATGAGCAAACATGCTAAGCTTCACCATAAATGACTGTATGGAGTAAAGACAGCTGTGGAGACCATTTTCCATGTCAACTAATGCTCTAATTTCTACAGGACCTAACGTCCTACGCAAGTATGCATATACCTTCCTGCCACTTTCATTGGGTATTCTGTTAAAAGCCCAGTTTTGTAGATACTCCTTGAATCAGATCATTGATTTAGCTAGAAGTCAACATTTGCATTTTGACAACAGCCACAGCTTCCTCATCCTTTCTAATCTCTCTCTTGCTCATACTGTTAAACTGATCCCTCTCTCCCATCTCTCGCTCCTTCCACCTTATGTTTTGTCTCATTTCTCCCTTGATATTTTAATCTCCAACCTCATCCCGCTCTCTCTACCGCTGCATTGTGGCAAATATATCTGGTCAACCAGTACTTTGCCTCTCCTTGGGGCATGGAGACATGAGGTTAATAGGCTTTCATTCCCAGGCTGAACGTTACTGCAGAGCAATAGCCATAGAAGAGATGAGTACTGTGTTTTATTATCCAGGACGCTCACCAGTGTTGATGTACGGTTCACATTATAGCCAGGTAAGACAGCTGCATCAAAACCCACTAACGCACGCACTCATCGCTCCAGCATGTTGAGGGATCAGCAGTAGAGGATAGGCAGAGAAATGAGGACCAAGCTTGGTAGTTTTACAATAAAGAGTCCCACCCATTTGCAAAATCCCCAGACACATATAGCTACATAGACACACACGCTCACACATATGCAAAACAGTAGACATACGGTAGGTCAGCATATGCATCCCAATAGTTTCCCTCAGAAGCAAGCTTTCCTAAAAGAAGTGTGCGTGGAAGCAGAGTGTGCAAGAAAACAGGATGGCCCCTTGTTAACACTCCTAATTCACAAAGAGAATGGACTCAAATTGCTGTTGGTCTCAGTTCAACTGTGTGTTCTTTTCTTTTTGTCAGGCCTATGCTGCACCCATCACACATAAACACAATAGCACAGGACAGGAACAATTACTCTCTCCGCCTAAAAAAAAAAGGATGAAAGTAAAGGGTTTTTTTTTTCCTTTTGGTATAGCTTAAATTTCCTCTTTTTATCCACAAAGAAAACCCAAATATTTTCTCTTTTGCCTGTCTCTTAGCAACTGAAGAAAAGTTTTCCAGTGACATCAGGGCAGAGAGAGAGAGAGAGAGAGAGAGAGAGAGAGAGAGAGAGAGAGAGAGAGAGAGAGAGAGAGAGAGAGAGAGAGAGAGAGAGAGAGAGAGAGAGAGAGATATTTTCTCCCAAGAACCTTGTTTGAATGAAGTCAGACTTGGGCGAAATGAAATTTTTGAGTCTGTACACTTGGAGCACTTGCTCCAGTCTAAATTTACTGCCACAAGGGGCAAAGTCAGGACATTTGGGACAGCCTGAAGGCTCAATTTTGCAAAGCAAGACAAGTAAATAATGGAGATAAAGCTGTCAGAAGAGAAGCAAATACAGGTAAACTGACTAATTGGCTGAAGTGTGCAACAAATTTGACTTGAGTGGCCCATTAAACGTGAAAAAACTTTGTCTCCTCCATCCTGTCTGCAATGAAGTGTGGAGCCTGCATTCCTGTCTTGACATTGCTTTGGCTGAGGAGAAAAGTTAAGGCTTTAGGCCTGGCTGTGTGCTCGTCTGACATCAACAAAGAAACAACATTCCCTCTCACTGAGGTAGGTGTGCGCGTGCGTGTGTCTGTGTGTGTGTGTGTGTGTGTGTGTGTGTGTAGGCATGTGTGTGTGTGTGTGTGTAGGCATGTGTGCATGATTACCGTCGGTCGTTCCTCCTGCGTCGGAAGAGCTTTTTGGTGTGTGCAATCTCAGCCTCATTAGGCAGGGGCGGGAATGCCTGTAGAGAGAAATGAGAAAGTAAGAGGAAGTGGTGAGTTATTTTTCTTCATGCAAGATATCTATAGAATTCTTCTTCTTCTTCTTCATTTAAGAAGCTATTTACATCCCAATGCTGAATTTTTTAAAGAAAGATTTGATTAAATATTTAACATATAGAATCGTTACATTTTGATGTTTCTAAGTAAGCCTTCCACAGACATTTTCAGAACCAATTTAGGTCCAGAGGATTTTCAACACTGCATCTAAAAAGCATCTGTCATCACATGTTTTCTCACAATGTGAGCTGGTGACCAGTCCCGGAGTCTGGCTTTCAGGACAACCACAATGGTAAAATCGTTGCTGACTCAAATTCTGGATGTCACAATTTGTCTTGCTGTGGTCAGATCTTCTAGTGTCAGCAGCTGTGTGATGAGATGTCTGTATTTGGTACTCTTGATTGTCAGAGTCGAATCCGCTATCAGAAAAAGCATGAGTTCGGCACACCAAGGCTGCACTGAGCTAGAAAACAAACACATCTAAGTCTCCGAGGGCAAAGTTGATGGCAGGGAGCAAAGGAGTGATGCTTGTTGAATCTCATGTTCAGCCAGGTCAAGGCTTGGTGTGATCACAACAAGTTGTATTTTTCACATTTTCACAAGAAATGCTTTTTTCTTTTAGATCAGTTAAGGCACAAACTAGAAAGAACTTGGAGAGCTTGGAGAATTCTACAACTTGCCGTTAGACCCAGTGACATCATTCCCATTACTTAAATTTTAAGTTAAATTGATTTCTTGATCCTGTAAACATACCCTTAGGATTTGGACTCAAGTCTCTATCTTCCTTAGTTTCGTAGTTATGGCTAAAGAACGCTAATTATCTAATGATGGAAATCTCTGATCTGGATCACTACCAAAACCTAATCAATTGTTCCTTGGCCTAAGGCCTATCTTGTCCACCAAATTTCATGAAAATCTGTTCAGAGGTTTTTAATGATATCCTGCTGACAGACAAAAAACTACGGGGGCGAAAACATAACCTCCTTGCGAAGGAAAAATAATAGTTATGAAAGAAAAAGATAAAGTTGCGAAAGAATCCAAGACCGCATCACTGAAGTAACAACGATCCAACAACAACGAAGGCTGACAGGCAGTGAGACCTGCAAACACAACAAACCTTCACTGAGAAGGGTTCTGATCTGCATTTCTCTAGTTTAAGAATACTTACATTTAGGTAAAAACAATTCTATTCATGCCTTGGCGGGTTACCTACAGTACATAGAGGCACTTACTGCCTCCCTCCCTCTCTTGATAGTGGCACTCACATTGCTAAGGAATCTATTTTTTCCAACAGTTTCAAGCAGACTTGGAAGCTGTCTGAAGTATTTTTCCCCTCAATAAGGCACATTCTTTCTCCACATCCGTCGATGTTGAACAAACACATACACAAATGCTCCTCACACACACAAAAACTTACTGTCTCACTATCCTATATACCTATGAATCATTACCATTATCTACATAATTTTTTTTATTATTTCCCTTACTTGTTAATCCCTTTTTTGTACCACTTCCCCTCTTTTGAGTTTTGTAATTTCCATATGCCTCTATGGAGGTCATCTGGTGAATGAGATATGCTGTGTACATGGCGCCTATATGTATTTTTCTCTTCTCACAGTGATGCTGCAGAGCTGGCAGCCTGCAATTTGCCATGATGAGAACTCAATACCCTGATGTGTGTGTATATGTGTGTGGTGTGTGCATGTTTACCTGTGTGCAGAACTAGGAATGTCCATAAAAACATATGTGCATACATGTTTAAGTTTCACATGTTTAAGATGGGTGAAACTGAGATAATGATCACCCATTCCACTCCATAGGAGGATCGCTGTACACTATAGGACAGCATGCTGCCTGTCAAAAGGAGAGAAGACCATCGATCATCCATTAAACATCAGTCCTGTCAATCAAACAGCCCACTCCCCTTTCTCTCAGCATTGCTGTCTGCTGTTGCCATGGTTACAGGTGGTCGAAGACTAGTGCTGTTGTGATGGTGGTGGGTGTCATGATAGGATGGGTGCATAAATGTGTGTTCAAAATAAGTGAGCGTATGTGTGTGTGTGTGTGTGTGTGTGTGTGTGTGTGTGTGTGTGTGTGTGTGTGTGTGTTGGGGTAGGGGGGGTCTTTAGAAGTCAGTTAGAGGCTGAGGCAAACGTCCCCAAACTCTCAACCCAAAGCATATTGCAAAAGGGGTGACCGTGGTCTCTCTTTGTAGAAAGTTGAGTCCTGAGAAAGTTGACTTCATTTCTTTTCTTATCAAGTATTAACCAATTCAGTGAGCTGACAGGGAACCAGCGCTCTGTGCAGCGGTTGCTCTTGGTGACGAGTATCATTCAGTGTTTCTTCCTCTCTGTTTTCTTGATACGAGAATAACAACAGTTCTGGAAAAAGAGTTCGGATCCCAGTGCTGCTCTCATGAACAGTGAATTTCCACCATGTAATGACATCAGTGTCTAGTCCTCTTTTTATTGGATCTAGGAGCAGTCACAGTGCATATTTGGACCAAACCATTCCATCGTCTCATCCCCCCACAATACCCGTCTCATCTTTCTTTAATGCCAGTTCAAAGACAGCTTTTTGTTTTGTATTTTGCTGGTTTCCATGTGTAGAAAGGTTATATATCACTAGAGGTTTTGGTGGATTTTGTATAGTCTATACGGCAGTAAATTCCTTTGCTCATTCAAGAAAAACTTTCAAGAGCACATACATACGCAAACATATGACCATACCTGCACACACACACAAAAACTCACACACATATACCTACTAAGGTAGGGCTGTAAGTCTTCTAAATTCCCTGATAATTTTAAGCAACTAACTAGGAGTTTCTCTGTGTTTCTTTCTGTCCCTTGCTTTCCCAAAAACATACATTAAGACTCTGAGGAATAATGTGTTTTTGAGAGAGAACTTGAGATTTGATACTGGTGCTCTCTCTAACCTACTTCTCTTTCTCAGAGGGATTGGTGGATTCTGATTGAAGCCAGATGTGAGCGGCAGAAAGTAGGTGGGACACTGTATGGCACAGTGATATGCAAGACAGGCAAACCTACACTGTCTCTTAGAACAAAACTTGACATTGGCCAAGGTAGCAGACATCAATGAACATGTCTAAGGCCAAAAGTATATCTGTGAAATTCCTAGAATTTCCAGAATTCAACTAGTTACCACTGGAACAGTCTGATGTGAGACAAACAGAGAGAGGTAGAGTTGCATGTTTAGCTACTGTTGTTTTCCTCTAGGATATCATTAACTGTAATTCTGCCTTCAAATGGTAACCAGATGACAGTGAGCACACACACACACACACACACACACACACACACACACACACACACACACACACACACACACACACACACACACACACACACACACACACACACACACACACACACACACACACACACACACACACACACAATGGGATGACACATGCATAAGCAAGCATGCATGAAGATGGCGCGGGTGCACAAAATAAATTAATTAATTCATTAATAAAAAATAAATTCACATGCAAACAATGCACACTACACATATTTAACCCAACCCCACAACAGTAGAGTTGGTTTTTGCATGGGAATATGTGATATTATTGCATCATTATTTGAGTGGGGATTTTTGCTGTAAATGAAAAACAATCTGCTGCAGGGAAGCATCTAAACTTCTAAGCACAGGGAGGAAACTAGCTGCTACTTGATCCTGTAGACTTCCAGCAATTGAGCTAAGCTAACCGTTCCCATTCCTTCAAACTGCACGCAGAGATGTAAAAAAAACACTTGAATCTTAATGAGAGGTCAGACATGCAAGTATATTATATTTTCTCCCTCGAAAGGGTATGTACATGATACTGTACAAAACTCACCAGAAATTAGTTTTTAAAAGCAGATTTCATTTAAATGTAGCCAGGTGGGTTAATAGGACTATTCCCACTAACTCCACCAGATGGCGCTATTTCTGTTGGAGAAACCATTTTCGTCACGTTGAGCGGCAGTGGAAGTCCAGAATTCTAGGTTGGTAAATATCTAGTAAAATATGTATGTATGCACAAAATATCGATTGATGTATGTTAGTAGTAGTGTGTACAAACATATATTGACCATTAACTCGCAGGTGTGGTTGGATGTCGGCAGATTTTCCCGGAGAAATCCCGTCAGCTCATGGCCGCCAGTCTATTGAGAAACTTGTAATGTAGGTTGGTTTCCAAGTTTGGGTTTCATTTATTTTTAGAATGTTTAAACCAAGATTCATACGATTTACTGGTTTTTCCATTGTTCACCTGTACAGTGGCGTATGGGGTTGGTGTTCCGCCACATGTGTGTACTTGGATACTGACATGTCGTAGTGAGTATCTTTACAGAATTCCTACATACTGTCAAACATGTTGTACAGAACTGTGAATGTTAGGTTTATAACTTAATGTGGTTTGTTGTATTTTATTTCATTTTCTCAGGAAAGAACCACTACAGTTATTTATGTACTCCTGATTTTAATTTCTTATGCAATGTATGTTTAACTATAGGATGTTAGTTATTTACTGTACTTAAGAACCATTCATAGTGCACTTAGTGCAGTTACAGTGCATTTAGTCTAACTTATAAGGCGGTGTGAAGACTATACTAGTTTAGGTTGAGGAGTCCTCTCAAGCGCCTTAGGTTGTTACAACAACTGTGCATTTAAGATTTTGTCTTTTGTTTTCAATCTTTTTGGAGACTGATTTTCTTTTAAAAAGCAGAACTGAATCACCCTTGTTTCCCTTGTTTTTAACTACTAATTTGCAGAATCAATCATTTGTTCAGAATAAAGAATCCTAAAGAGATTTTTGTGTCCTGCGCTGGTTTAATTTTGCCAGGCTACATAAATATTACATTTCTTTTAAATATTATTTATATGGCATTTCTGCCTTATTAGAAAGTTCAGTGAGAGAAAGTAAAGATGGGAGAGAGGGGATGTAACAAAGCAACAAAGGTTCCAGGCCGATTTCGAACCAAAGACTTTTCATTTAAATGGCAGGCGCTCCAGCCAGCTGAGCCACCAAGGCCCAGAAGCTGCCCTTTTACAGAGTCTTGCCCCTGCCGCTGTCAGAGTCTGTGCACACAACAGCAGTAGCGTACAGGGAAAATGCATAAGTGTGCATGTGTGCGTGTGTGTGTGTGTGGGAGAAGAAAAAAAGCACTACAGCAGTGTGTGTGTGTGTATATGGTGCATTTCAAAGAAACAGAGAGATAGACAGAGAAAGACACAGAACCCTGTCTGCGGCTGACAGGGAGAGTGCTGTGTGTGAATGTACTGTCTGCAGGTAGCAGGCAGTGCAGAGTAGATCAAAGAGAGGCGTGTGCCGTCCTGGTCCCGAGCCAGAAGACCTCTCACCTCATCGCAGACAGAGGGAGCCCTGTGGACGTGACAAGGATGGGGAGGGGGCCTGGCTATGTATGTGTGGGTGGGAGGGAGGGAGGGGGAGAGAGAGAGAGAGAATGTGTCTATATCTATATATATTTATGTGTGTGACAAGAGAGAGACCATGTGTATCGTTTTTGCCTATTTCCATGTGTGTGTGTGTGACAGAGAAAGGAGACAAGATGTACAATTTTTGTATGTGTGTGTGTGTGTGTGTGTCATGAAAGAGATCAATAATGTGGATACAGATTCAAGAGAGTTAGGAGCCTGAGTACTTCTTTACTGGGTGTAAAGAAAAGACTGTGTGTCTCATTTGTCACGAAAGCATTCTGAATTTGAAGATCTGACATTCCACACAGAGGTAAGGGGGATAAGCTGACTGCAAGACGCGCGAGGAAACTGACAGTTTCATGGTGATTAGGCAACTCTGCTTTTCTGTGACGTAACGGAGCATCTGAACACCCTGAATGTGAAACTACAGGGACGCAAACAGATGCATGATGCAGTGAAACCTTTACAAGTGGGAGAGCCAAATGCAACAGGAAAACTGTGTTCACAGTCCAACCTGTCAGTCAGTGGCAAATGTTTATCATCATCACCCATTTCCCAAGAGAAGGTATGTGCGCAGATTAAACACAGTCAAAGCAGACTTTAGCTTAAGGCTCAGAAATTTGGTTTTAAAAATTTGGGAAGCGTGCCAGAATACACATGATGAACCAGGTGAACCGAATGCACAACCAAATGCATAACAGTCCAACAGGGTGCTGAGGGACAAGCTGGCGTCACTTGGGGCGAGAGTTTACCCATTTTTCATCCCAGACACCATGCAATAGTGCCACATTTAGGCTGGTCATGTTTTCAGAAGCACCCATTTGTGTGAACAAATGGGTGCACGTGTGAACAAATCATCCTACAGGACCCACTCGACAAACACTCTGTCATGCAGCCACTGATGTGTCATGTGAGGCAAGCTATTTATTAGTTACATGGTGACCTGTAGAAACATTGGTTAAGAAATTCATTATTTCTTGATGATTCGTTATTTTGCTAGACTGAATACCACACACACCCACTGATGTGTCATATTTGGGCCTGTGAAGCGGGTGTATTTTAGTTAGCTATGTGGTACTTAATAAAACCAAAATCAGCAATTTACTTGCCACATGGCACACAGGCTATACAGCTGAAAAACTGTCCTGTTGTTTACATATCAGTAGACCATGTTAACATTTAAAAACATCACAAAGATCACACAAAGGTGATTAGTTTGCTTTGCTGGGCTCAGTTAGGCAACGGTATAATAAATGTTGAGTCCTCGACTTGATTCTAATTTCTCAGCCAGTTGGAGTTTGACAACCCTGTGTAAGGTGTGTGTGTGCGTGTGTGTGTACTGTATTATGCACTTGGGTGTGCGAGTTTGCCTCCAGAGGAAGCCCACGTACCTCAGAGCATTCCTGGGGAAGTCAAAGGTCACTGGGAGAGGCTACCTGGAACACTAACAGAGACAGGATGTGTCCTCATCATAACTCCACCCACTGAGATCACATAGCCACTTCTCCCTAGTAACCACCTTGTACCTTTCAATCCACCTTGATTTCTTTCAAAGTTTAGCCTTTCATGGTTTAGCCTCAGCCTACAATGTACACCTGCTAACTCCACGTGAAGCACAGGCTTTGGTCTTCAGGAAACACAATGCTGAAGATTTCTACAGTAGGTTGAAAACCAAAGGGCTCATATGCTTTGAAATAAACCGTCTGAAGACATTTGGCAGGCAGACTCTGTTCATTCAGTTAAATCTCTATTGAAGACTCATTTTTATTAACTTGTTATTTACTAAGGTCTGCTCATAATCAATACTCTCAGTCCATAAATTACAATGAAGGAAAGTAAGGAAATGAGAAAAGGGGATAATAGAACTTTCTACGCAATGAGCACAGAAAGTGAAGCGTGTGTCTTCCTGTCCCTTCAAGTGTGTGACAATCCTGGTATGAGGCTCATTCACTCACTCCATTGTTCCCTCCCAGCTTATTTATGTTGTGAGGGCCCTCAGCCAAAACCGATAAATTTAAAACTGCCCCATGGATGGCATTACAGGACGGGTTGTTGAGAGCGGGGCGGAGTGAGAGCAAAAGAGACTGTCAGTACAAGACAGCAAGGAAGTAGGCGAGAGAAAGGGAGGTTGTGTCTTTCTGAATGAGGAATGGAGAACAATCTTGAGAAAGGGAAAATGTTCTTGATGGACTATAAACAAGTCAGAGGAGACACTCTTTGCTCAACATACAGTAGCTTCTGCGCAGTACCATCAAGTCACATCAAGTTCTGACAATACACAGTGGGAACA
Source organism: Centroberyx affinis (assembly GCF_046629955.1). Taxonomy (NCBI): domain Eukaryota; kingdom Metazoa; phylum Chordata; class Actinopteri; order Beryciformes; family Berycidae; genus Centroberyx; species Centroberyx affinis. The sequence goes on along the minus strand of NW_027282376.1, from coordinate 84,003 downwards.
TAATCACTGTGTCATTTACTTCTGTTTCCAAACTGTTTTGACTACTTCCACCTCACCATCTATCGGTCAGAAGATAAACCAAATTATATAAATATCTTATCAACAATTACAATTAATCTGTCCAAAGCATTTCACTTTTTTGTGTCAAAGCACAGTACAACGTCTAGCTGATCTGTGCTGAAGGATCTGACCTGTGCTTGGTGATCCCTACTATTGGCTAACTGACTAGTCTGCACTGTAATTGACTGCAACTGTACGAAAAAGAGAAGAGAGGGGGAAAAAAGAGATTTAAAGCTGCCACAGACAGGTACAGGTGATAAGAGGCAATGATGTGAGGTCCTGGCATCCATGTCTCATTTAAATAGTGCTCTGAGGCCGGGGCCACGACAGAGCAGAGAGAGACAGACAGGCACATCAAAGACCGCAGATGTCGAGCTATAGCAGGAGATGGAGCCATCGTGGGATCAAAGAGTCAGAGAAAAAAAACCAACTATGGTACCCTATGGAAATTTAATCACAGGACAATTGCTGCCGCAGCAGTAGATTTCGGATGATTACGGCTCAGTTCCAGCCATCTTTTTGTATAATGGGGAAAGATTTCCATCATATGCACTCTGTAAGATTACATTGACAGTCAGCTCATCTTCTCTGCAGGATCAAGTCTGATGCTGTGTGTGTGTGTGTGTGTGTGTGCATGTGTATGCGCGTATGTGTGTGTGCACGTGTGGTCAGTGGTGAATTAAAATAGCAACAAATATGAATACAGCAAACACAGCAAGGGTTGGTACATATCCATCTATCTGTCAATCCATCTACCCATCTCTTGCTTACTCTCACACACACACACACACACACACACACACACAAATTCATTACATAGACACATGTACACACACATCCACACTATGGCCTGGGAGAAAATTCAATTCAGATTCACTGGAGGAGTTGAATCCTTTCAGATAACTGTAGGCCATGAATAATTTTGTGCAATCATGAAGCCATCAACTGATGCGCTCGGTATCATTACTGTGTAAACTTTCACAGCTGCAGCTAAATTTATGAGTGTAAAAAAAAATTAAAAAATAAACACAATCTGTTGGGCAAATATCTTAGTTACAACAAGATGGAGCCATAGAAAAGCAGTTTGATCTTCATAGGTGCATTATTTATAAAGTTAGGGATAATAATAATGTTTTTAATGTTGTGCTAGGGGACTTCGCACGTTGGCAGCTCCAAATGGCAGCAAGAGCGAACTTAAAAATTCATATTCTAATACCCGGATTTAGGCCGATAAGACTGATGTATTTTTACATAAAAAATATTGCCTGGAGCAGCTTCAGTAGTTACCAAGCAGTTCCTAAGAAATTCGTTGGTTAGAAAGGGACTGTGCTGCTCAAAGTGACCAGTAAGCAAAGCACAAATCATGTTTGAAGATGAATTAACAGCACTTTTTATCTTTGGCAAGTGGCCATCGTATAAGCAGGATACTACACTCTGACCTGCAAGACATGAGTATAAACACATGGCTGACCAGCTCCAAACTGCTGAAACACACAACCACCACACAACCTGGAAAAGCGCAGAGGATGGATTACAAAATTCTCACCTCTTTTCAGTATTCATTTATTTGTGTGTGTGTGTGTTGCAAATTTGTATATAATAATAAATGTGACAATGTGCTAATAGGGTCAGGTAGTGATTATAATTATAGCATTTTCTGCAAAGCTCAGATTCTCTCAGACTATAGTACGCAGGCAGCAGTTTACTGTATTCTTATGGAATTAACATGCCAATTACATATAGATACCAGTTCTATATTACAGGGGCAAAAGAAGAAGTGAAATCCAAATGTAAAACTATGCATGTGCCTTGGAAGTTCCCATCACAGTTTTTCACTCATAGCAATGACTACTTTATTCCTGCAACTGTTTTAAATAATTCAATACTTTTCACTGTCATGCATTTGTAATCAAGTTAATCCCATTAGTTCTGTTATTCTTCTCTACACAATTAGAGATACAGACTGTCATTCAGACATGATCCATAAGTCTCAAAGATCAAGAGCACATGTTCCGAAACTGTTATTTAATATTTTAGATGTCAGTGGGTTATACTCATGAATTATTATTGCATACTTCTGTGGAATTAGTCCCCAGTTTCCAAAAGTGAGCTGCATACACGCATGCAGTCAAGTCTCCAGTGTTCCTCCCATGCTGTGGCAGAGACCAGAGCAGTGCAGTGTATCCAGTGGTAATCAAGCCAGTATGTGATGTGTGGTAGTATAGTGTAGGAGGTCTGGCCAGCCAAGGAGCAGTAGGGCTGGGGACAATAGCAGGAAGAGACCGCAGGGAGGGGGCTGCCGGTCGCCATGACCCCCTGGATATTGTTCTGCTGCCCACCAACATGAAGGATGGAGGGGAGGGAGGAAGGATGGCGAGAGAAAAGAGGAGGGAGGGGTTGGAGAGAGAGTGAGAGAGAGAGAGAGAGAGAGAGAGAGAGAGAGAGTGCGGTGGAATAGCTTATGGAAAAGGCAAAGGGGAGACAGGATAAAGGATGGTAGCAGAGAGATGAAAGGGTAGAGGACAGAGGGGTGGTGAGATGAGCAGAGCGATATAAGGAACGGGCCATGGGTGCTGGACGAGGAGAGGCTATGGAGGGTGGAATGCAGGTCTGACACACTGACAGCTGACAGACAGACTGCCAAAGCCCCACCCCCCAGTGTCGGAGCCCTGCTCCGGAGCACGTACGCTTGCAGACAGAGGGGCCGAGCAGTCTATCTCAGCTCCAGACTCTGGCTTTGTTTCCCGCTTGGGCTGCTTTGTTCACTGACCAGGAGACCGGATGTCTCCTCACTGACTAGCCGCTTTCTCCCTCTCTCCTTGGTCTCACCCTCCCCTTCTGTTCCCTCTCTGGTGCCCTCCTTTCTTATAGGAAGTTCAAATTCTGACGTGACCGCAAATATCCTGTCTGTCTTAGATTTGTACCTTTTGGATTTGAGAAACAAATTCCCATGCCACTACTGTTAAAATAATTTGGAAATAAAATTCTTTTGATATGGACACACAATTGTAAATGTGTACATATACAATACTACACCTCAAATTGCTTCATTGAGGACATTAGTGTTCTATGGCCATGCTTTAACACCCTTCAAGCTGATAATGGAATCGCCTTCAGTTACAAAGTTGAGGCTGACCTTCTGTGGCTACCATCCAGAGATGCTGGTAGTTGTTAAGGCTGGTGCTACTGTCTGGACTCCTGATAACACTGAGGTGACGTGATCTCGGCGGACAATGCATGACCTCAAGGGAAAAAAATGTCAGCTCCCACACACAGTCGCGCACATTGTATTGAAACAGAAGCACCCACTCTGTTGTACTTGAGAAAAAGAGTCTGGACACCCATAGGACAAAGGAGAACATGATCAAATGTAAGAAATGGGTAGTGTATACGGTCACACACACACCCATCCACCTCCACACACACTTTTAACAGAAAGATTTCACACCATTTTGTCAAAACATGATTTAGATATATTTTAAAGTAAAATAATTCAATGCCTCTAACACATTCTCACAAAAGTGTACTCCATGCTGTGTGGATAACCAAATGTTTGTTGGCAGGATTGCTTAGTGAAGTCTAGAGGACACCCACATCCACCCAAATACATGCACAAGAGTTGTGGCTGTCACAACACCGACGATCATGCTGACATGATCAGGCTGATGAGCCAGACAGCGTGTGAGTGAGACAGCGGGTCTGTGGTATCGGCCACTGAGGAGGGGATGGTAAGGAAAGAGAGGAGAGGAGAGGAGAGGAGAGGAGGGACGAGTCTTATGCCCTTGAGGTAGTGAGTCTCAATACTGTACAGTAACCTCCGCTGCACGTTCAGAGAGAAGAGACAAGGACAACTCTGCTGCCCTCGGGCCGACCTCTATAGAGGCTTTGTAGTTGTGTCAATCTCCTAGCAACTGCGGCTGGTATCATCTTCTCCATCCACTGGAGAACTGTCTGCGCACTTAGAACAGCTAAATATATATCAATCAGGCTAGAAAAAGAGATATATTTGTGATCTTGTGCTTGTGGATCTATACAGCACTGTTCTAGCTAAAAGTGAATGGTTTCATCAGGAAGATTTGTTTCCAAATTTACGTTACTGTCACTTAGTAAACCATCCTGTCTTTCGTCCAAGCCCCCACTCACACACCTGACCACTCTGATATTTTCCAACAGCCTGCAGTTAAATCTGACGCAACTGAGCCTGGTGACTAGTGCGTGTATATGTTTACAATTTACCTCAAGTTTGATTCAAAACAGCAAAAAGTATTTTCGGTGTGTATGCTTAAGTTATTTCAGTGCACTACTGAAGCAAAAAGAAGTATGCATTGGTTACATTTATTTTGCTAAATAAAGAGGAATGGAAATATTAGAATCAGTTTGCCTCAGTTTCTCTCCCTAGTCTACATCAATAATGCAAAATTCAGTCAGATGCTACATACAATTTTGATATCATGTGCTAAGTATGGAATCGCATCACGACCGACTGTCTTGAAATCAAATCATATCCTGAAGTCCTTGATAAAACCCAGCCCTACTTTTCGGTTATTCCTGCGCATGAAGCCACGCATAAAGAATTTGCCTTCTGACCTCTCTACGCTTCTTTCATTACAACATGACGCTGTGGATGTGAAGACCGGGTTAGTGAGTGCTTGCATGCATGCGTGTTAACATTCCAGAGAGGCCAGTAAAGGTCCAGTAGAATCTGAGGGCACTGGGAGGAAGTCTTTTCTCCTCACACAGTTTCTCACCACACACACACACACACACACACACACACACAGAGGATAGGTTTTCCACATCCCATGGCCTTTTGTAAGTCTATTCTGGCTCCTGGAAAGAGGAAGTGGACGTGGGCAGGAAGTGTGGGAAGGAGAGGGGGAACTGTGGGTGACGCAGCCTTGCCATTCAGTAGCTGTAGGTGATGATTGGGGCTAGGTTATTACAGGCGATAAAATGCTGGGAAATAAAATGCTAGTGATAATTACATAAATATAATCGTTCTTGACATAAATATGGAACATGCTCAATATAATCCAATACATGTTCTTCTTCAGGCTTTGACCACAAGCTAACAAGAGACATTGAACGGCCAATCATGTGTTATAATCGTAAGGAGGACACACCACCATGGCACCATCCACTGCATGAAGATGGAAAGAAGATGGACAAAAGAGAGATCCTCACAGCCTACCCTAAGTTCAAATGAGGCAGATGAAATGGGCCATTCAACTTGAGTGGTGTGGAAATATTTTGGCTATTTAAGTCCAACAAGAAACAGTGAAGCCTGCATTGTAAACTGAAAAAGAACCACTCCAACAAAGTCAGGTAATAGCCTACTATAAACCCCATTTCCTCGTTTGGATCAGTATCATCCTATAAACTATGCATAAAATGTAAACAATGGCTGTACCAAAGGAGTTCTAGTAGTCCACCAGGAAACTACTTCACCTCTCAGCAGCAAACCATAGTACAGAGTTTCTTCAGCTTTCAACCAGGAGCAAAAACCGCATGATTGGAGTGAGTAGAACTCAGCAATCTACTTCCTGGTATGTGGATGTACATGCATCCGGATAAAAAGCTAGACAGCAGCGGCCTGGCGTCACCATGCAGGACTCAGCCTGGCAGAGTTTTGTGATGAAGATGATGATGTCAGGGCATCACACCAAACAGAGGACAGAACAGTTTTGTATGTGAGGGGTGGTCAGACTTTTACGGTGATGAAAACTGACCATCACCGGTGTGGTTTTTACCATGATTTACTGTGACGTCGGTTATCGTCCCATCCCTAGTGGATGTGTGTGTGCTTGTGAGAAGAGGGACAAAGAAAGAGAGTGTGGCTGTGAGAACTGTGTGAGTCAGTGACAGCCAAAGACAGTGAGGGACAGAACAAAAGAAAGAGTAAGCCTGGCGTTCCCCAGCTCTGTGCCTCTGACCCTGCCGTGTCCCAGTGCCAACCCATATCCTATTCAAAGCAAACTAGACAACCCAGTTGACCCAATCTTCTTTTGGCCCTATCTGAATGACAGGAAACAGCAATCTTGGCTCAGGAACCATGAAATGAGGAAGCCATCTTGGTAGTGCAACTAGGGCTATCTTGGCTCAAACGGAACTCAACACTGTGAGAGGTAAAACACATCTCAGCTCAGCCAAGAGGGGAAGGAAAGAGGAAGACATTGTGGCTCAAACACTATGAAAGATGGAAGACATTTTGGCTCAAAAAGCAGGGAAGGAAGAAAGGAGGGTGACATCAGTGACCCAAAGTAAACTCTGCCACCCCAAATAAATCACATAACGCCATAGAAAACACAATGGTTGATGCCTTAGTTTGCCCTGCCAGGGGAGACTAAGCAACACAATTAAGTTCAGATCACATTTATCCGTTTGTTGTTTCCATACGGGTAACATACACAAATACAGTAACAATTCAATTATGAGGTTATTGTTGTGATGAACCTCTTAGGCCAGATAATACACAGAAAGAGCATATGTCTGCACCGTATACTCTAACCCTAATCCATATATATTGTATGGTTGAGCCTGTTGTAGCTCAGAAGCAAATCAGTATGGTTTTTAAAAATGTACTACATGTCAACAATCCACCCCACTTTTGGCTGAATCTATACATGCTGTGCCTATATATCACCTCCAGGGGCCAGTATAACATTTTCTCCTGGCACTTCTCTGTCAGTTACAGCTTACCACAGGCTCTTTGTCCGACCAGCAGGTGTCACCAGAGATCAACTTATAATTAACCAGTCTCACTATTTGTCATTGTAAATGCTTTCATTTACTTATCTCACATAATTTTGCTTCAATGTAAGGTCAAGTTGATCCCTACTTTACATTTTATGTTAAAGGAAAAATCCATCCTCAGATACTGTTACACTGTTCAAAGTGAGATGTTCAATGCACCCCAGGAGTAATTTTGTAATTAAGTGTTCAATTATTTTGGTATATCCACTTTCCTTCAACCTGCCTCATCCATCTCCGCTTCAGTTACTGATTTCCTACATTTCCCAGAATGACAGAATCCCATAGAGCAGGTGTGAACTTGTTGCGTTCTGCTGTTAGTTACATGTGGAGGCGGAGAGAGTGATAGTTTCAGTCGAGAAAAATTGAGTGTTGCGTGTTTACTCAAAATGTAACATCTTGTGTGGCTGCACTGCACTAAGGTCTATTGAGGCCACTGTCAGTGGAGAAATTGCTATCTCTGCCTATTCTACAATGGATTTCTCACTGTATGATTGTTGAAGGTCAATGAAAAATGGTGAGTCTAGAAAGAAGTCCGTTCTCTTTGATCCTGAGGGACTGACACCAAAACCTGACATTTATGTTAATGTTTTAGATAGCTGAAGATTCTGCTATTAAACTCCATTGTAGCTGCACTGGAAATATCTCATCACTATCACATCAATATCACATCGTCTACATGTGGCCAGTTAGGGAATAGAAAAAAATCCACCACCAAACAACAAAATGGACCCAGCCTTTCTGAAGCCAAAAATCCACACAGTGTGCTTGACTGGGGATTTCACTATGGAACGCACTACTGCACTGCTCCTCTCTTCATTGCACCTCCTATTTCTCCATTGTGCCACCAGGGGTCGCTCTCTAACAACTAATAGGTTTGTCATCTTGGTGAAAAGCTTTGTTGGCTGCTAGTCCACTGTGTCAACTCAGTGTAGTTTCTGTACATAACCATTTTATAATACAAAATACTGCTAGTATGGTACATAGAATATGTGAATTGAACACAATCTGAATAGGAGCGTTCGTTTTTCATAGAGCTGAAAGGAAAGATTTAGATAAGTGACTTACTGAGTGTAGGTGGGGTAGGAACCTCTCTATGTCATTCATGTCTATGCCGTCGTCCTCTTCAAACTTGCTTTTATTCATCCTGAGAGAGACAGAGAGAGAGAGAGATAGAGAGATGTATTATGTTTCTGCCTGTCATACTAAGGGACAGTGAGAGACCAACTACACACACACACATGCACACACACACATTCACAAAGCTTACTGCAAGCACATGCACACACACGCACATACATAGCCGCACACATGCACACACACAGCTATTGAAAATACCGTTACTGTTACCATTTCTTACTTTTTTTTTTTCCTCATCACCTTTGATGGTCCATGTTTTATAGCTGTTACTGTTTGTGAGTGTTATTTTAATCTTAATAGCCCTAATCATTCTTATTCCTACTTGTTAGTCTGTTATTTGACCATAGGATGTGCTTTGGCAATACTGTACTGTATCTGGTCATGACAATATGGCGTATTTCAATAGAAAATTAGAGAGAGAGAGAGAGAGAGAGAGAGAGAGAGAGAGAGAGAGAGAGAGAGAGAGAGAGAGAGAGAGAGAGAGAGAGAGAGGGAGAGAGAGAGAGAGAGAGAGAGAGAGAGAGAGAGAGAGAGAGAGAGAGAGAGAGAGAGAGAGAGAGAGAGAGAGACATATTTGCAGCAGTGAGTGATACAGAGCATCAATTAATTGGAACCAATGGAGGTGATAATGTTGTGGAGGTTGACAGACACACTCAATCAGTGAAGGGGGCAGACTAAAATAGACAATGCGACCACAATACCATTCCAATTGATTGGGACTGGACAGGACAGGACAGTACCTAGGACCAAGCCTAGAACAGATAAATTTGAAGCCCTAAGCCCAGGGCCAGGCCTTACCCCTCTCTGTCGATGTGTGGCAGGTGCTTTGGTGTTCCTCGGAAGTGTTTCCTGTGGAACTGGCTGAAGTCCAGCTTCTCCGGCTGCACGTCCCAGCCTGCACACTACAACAAACAGACATAAAGATAGAGTAAGGGTTAGAGACAGCCAGCATGCCTGCATACAAACTGGGAAACAGTGTGAAGGTTAAGTGTACAGGACAACTAGTGTGCCCAGGAATAGACTGGCAGGAAGAGAGGCTGAGAATAATGCTAGAGACAGCCATAGTTAGACAGAGAATCAGGGAGGAGGGAACGAGAGACAGCTACAGTTACACAGACAGCGAGGGCGGAGAGACAGCCTCGGTTAAAAAAAGGCTCCATCAATCACCAAGCAAGGTGATTTTAATTGCCACTCCGAAGAACAAAACAAACCCTTGCTTTGCAGGTAAATGGTGTATAAACCTGCCAATGCAACCACTAGACAAGGTTAGCTGAATGGACATTAATTATTACCGCCAAAATATAATGATCACACTTATCAAAGTGCCTTACCGCCTGCTCTATCAGCGATCAATCGATCTCCTTTTGGCAGTCCGAAACCCAAACAAGATTTCTAAACAGGCACTTAATTAACACTTATCTGCCATATGTATAATACTGTGTCATACACACTCGAACACACATGAGACATTGTGAAAAGCATGCATCACCCAACACAAACACACCGACACAAGTACACACACACACATGACCGGGAGTTGACTCCGAGGATTAATCTAATACAGAACAAAGATTGTGCTTGTAAGCAAATATCTAACAAGCAGATATCTGGTCTGAGCTGGTTAATATGACCAAACAGCCAGGGCATCTGAGGAGTGTGTGGGATGTCAAGAGGTTATTCCAGAGGTTGCTGGTTCAAATTCTGAGGCAGGCAAGAAAGAGGAGAGCTCTCCCTGCTTGTGTCAGATCGCTGCTACTGACAGCGTCCTTGAATAAGAACATGAGACACCCAACACATCAGTGCCAAGTGATTGATTATTCGGTGGCTGGCCCTGTGCTCTATTTGCTCTGCCGTGCACTAAATGCTGCTCTTCTCCACACAGGAAGAAATGGGAGAGACCAGCTAAAACAAGGCCACAACAGCCTTGAGAAACTGGAGAACTGAATTCAGCAAACAACAGACAATTAGAGCATTAATCTAATCTAATTATTTAATCTTAATATAGTTATTCATTGGTAACAGATACAACTGAACCTATAATCAATAGTGTATGTTTTAGGACTGTGAGCTAAAGCAGGGTTTCCATGCTAATGCTGTTGTTTTAGCTTAAGCTTAACAAAAGGGGCAAAAAAATCATAATCAAAAAACATATTTAGCCTATATTTTAATGTTTAATTTATATTACACTATAGATCAGTATATTGTCAGCAGTAAATAAAGACAACTTTTACCCCATTGTGCTACTAATGGTGCTACTGAATGACTGTATGGGGGGGGGGGGGGGGGTATTTTGGCAGCAGTGGGTAGCATATGTGATTAAGAATTACGGCTTGCATCATCCAGCCATACCGGCTCCATCCCTCCTCTGTGTGTTCAGATGTGCCAACGTGGCCGGAACTTAGGTAGGTGAGGTTGCCGTGCAGCTGTTACCATGGCAACCGGTTTTCCCTCCAGTTACACTGATTTATGTCTGACTCATTTCCTTTTCTATTTTTTCTCCTCTAAGTGTCTGTCTTGTCTAGCCCCTGTTTGGAAAATTATTCAGTTATACATACAGGAACTAGTTGAGCTAGGTTTTGTAAAGAGAGATACACAACACACACACACACACACACACACACACACACACACACACACACAAACACATCTTACTCATATAGTTACCTACTCCCCAAGCCTTGTTACAATCTTTTTGGTCTTTCAAGCATGAAGGCCTAATATATTTACAGAACAAGCAAATCTCTGCCTCATCAGTAGTCGACCCTCCTTTCAAGCATACTGTGCTGTTTGCAGTAAAAATACTTTGCACTCCAGCCTCTTGTGACCAGATGTGATTCAAACTTGGCTGCTGGCAGAAACACACTGAAACAAAACACTGTTGAGTTTTTCATCAGAACAAACTGCACAGTCCTGTACTGTAGCTCCTGGATGATCTAAATGTGTGAGACAGGGAAGAACAGATGGGGATGGCTGAACCAACTTGCTGAGCGTTGGTCTTTCTGTGAATGGGATGTCCTGGGCCAGTTCCCAATTCCAGTCCGTGGGACATAGAGTACTGCCGGTTTTCTATCCTACCAGCTAGTTAGTTGCATTCACCTGCTGTCCCAGGTCTAAATCACTCCCAATTAGACAGCTAGAATGAAAACCAGCAGTACTCTGGGTCCCATGGACTGGAACTGGGAACTGCTGCCCTGGGTTAACCAGGCTAAGCATGATCTAAAACTTAAAAGGCTGAAACTGCAGATATGACAGAGAGGGAGGATGAGAGAGAAAGACAAGAGACTGAGAGGAAGAGCAACAGAGAAAAAGAAAAGACAATACATTATGTATTGTGACAGGGGAGGGACGGGTTCCACTCTTTTCGCATTTCGCTAGTTAAACCCAATGGAGAGACACGATTAGCATAATGCCATAGCAAGACAACAATCCTTTTTTCATGAATGAAAGCTACGTGCTATTATATGTGCATTGTGAGAACACTGAATTTACACACCGCAGTCAAATAGATCTCGTGGTGCACAATGGAAGGTTTTCAAATTCTCAGATAAAACATTGAAAAACTTCAAAGAAAGGACTACAAGCAAATTGGCTTGTTTTAAGAGATCCATCAGAAACTTCCTTTTTACAGTGAAGTGAATAAGTGTTCGCCGATTGATGTTTAATTCTTACTGTCTTAAATGCGGTATTTAATCACTAACATTTTCAATCACTTGAAAAGGCTGCCATCAGAAAATTAGTGTTGAGTGGAACTGTTTAGTGGAGAAAGGGTTCCACAGACCTCTCTGACTACAAAGTGGAAGTGGGGGCGTGACTTACACAGCTTATAACAAAGTGTGGGAGCAAGAGAGAGAGTGAGAAAGAGGGCAAAAGCTGAGAGTCTGTGCGTCTCCAGTAATCTTAGAGTTTAGCTCCGGCTTTAGCCAACTCAGCCATTTGGCCCTCCAGAACCATGGTTGTACTGAAGACCCACTAGCCTGCGTAGCACATTACCGGTCTGTTCAACAGTGAGGTACCTACCCGTGTGAGTCCATGGTGTTGGCAGCCCAGATGTCTGTCCCCAGGATGTCAAAAGACCCATCTCTGTTCCCATTCTAGACGACACATAAGGAAAAGGAAAGTCAAACTTTCAATACAACTAAGGAAGACTCATTCCCAAAACCGAGTTTCGGGGGAACAATAAGACCACTCTGCAGCACACCTGTCTTTGTTAAAACGTGCAGTAAAACAGACCTAGCCTGGATCTAACAGTTACAAACAACTACACTGTGCCTTTGTCAGTCTCTCTTGAAGACACAATACATCAAATACAGCACATCTGCGCTACAATAAGGATATTATTGATCAGATAGGAACCCCCCCCTAAATTTACTACACAAAAAAATGTTAGGGAAAAAGCTTGCTACTATTAAACCAAGCTGGGAAGAAACTACCAGACAACATTACAGTGTCCCATGTACACTACATACTTTGTTGTTGTGGAAGGAAGTGAGCTAGGTCTGTACAATGTTAGGTACAGTGACAGTTAATCATAAGGGTGCTGAGTGGATTTGTTGTGACATGTTTAGCTGTTTCTGTTCAAGGACGCCATTCTGTCTCTCCCATTTATTTCTCCCAGAGGTGGGGAGTATCTCTGAGGGAACATTCAGGGAGTGTTGTGGCACTGCGAGCCACGTGAGAGAGCAAGTACAGGAAGCGTTCCTGGTTAAAAACACAGCGGCCTGAGCAGAGGCCAATAGGTTTGATTATACATATGCTCTCACTAACACACACACACAGACCAGATGTACCTCTACCTTGGCAGGGCCTTTGAACTGGTTGTTTCGGCCCCTGCTGCCGGAGCGGGAGCCAGAACCTGGTCTGGAACCTGAGCTGGGCCTGGACCCTGTACTGCCATTGCTACTGTGTTCCCACTCATCCTGGGGGGACAGAGAGAGAAAAGGATTAAGGACCTTGCTGTACTGACATGGTGGCCATATTTGATTTACGTCACAGTCATGATGGGAAACACTATGCGGAAGACAGCGAAGCAGATGGACACGTAGGTAAACACTGATGGTCTTTGGACAAAACATTTAAAATGCTATGACAAAATTATTCTTCAACATTTGTTGAGTGATAAGCACAGCTGCAGGCCAAATTACCCAAGGTCCAAATCACAGCTTACAGCAACTGAATTGAAGGGTACATCCATGATGTTGATCCGTAACGTTAGCTAATGTCAGTAACATTACATTTATCTGCAAACCAACTGGGACAAATTCTTATTCATTGTCATTAACAGCCTTTATCTTTAGTATTAGTAATGTGATAACATGCTTCATATGATTAGTGGCACTAATGTTACGTATGCTGTTTCTGACAGGAGACTTTAGCCGGTTAAAATTGCTAGTGTTAAAACTAGTCAACTACACCTTGCACAATTCAACCTATAGCCCCTATGTGTTTATGATTTAATGGTTAAAGGTATGCTGACTACAGTAGCCACAAACGGCTGCCTATCTGTCAGAACTAGATGGTCTGTCTGTTTGTCAGGGGAGTCTAGTTAACTATCCCCCCTACTTTTGTACTTTGTTTGTGTGTATGTGTGTTTTTTTTAATCTAGGGTCAACATAAACTTTTGATGCTTCAATTCTAGCGAATTCAATTCTCACAATGGAGCTTATCTCACAGTACGATTCAATATGCAATATGAGGTTCACGATTCAATACAATCACGATACAATGTAATAAATAAAAGTTCAATGATAACAAAGCCTGACTGTGCAGAATTATGTTTACTTCTGAGCCACAATTCTTTCTAGCAATGGCACTGGCTTGCTAGAATGTAAATAACAATTTAAAAAATGTCATCATAAAGTGTAAATAATACAGTTTGGATGGAGAGTTTGTGAAATTGTGATGGACGATCCATCTCATTTGTGATTACTACAGCAGAATAAAATGGAGCTAATATCACGATTATTTTTTCTGCCCCACGATACGTACCGTCACATTTTTGTACTGCAATATATCATTCCTATTTGATGGTAGTCTAATTAGTCACATTATCTATCTCTCTGATCTCTTTAAGTCTCTCACCCCTGCTGTTTCTCCCTCACTCTCTTCCAGTGACACTGACTCTCTCCCTGTCCAATCAAACCAATGAATCTCTATGAGCCTTGGTGGCCAACAGTACTCTAATCACTGCAGAAACTGTAAGGTCAGAGCAGAGCAGCACATACGCACGCACACACACACACACACACACACACACACACACACACACACACACACACACACACACACACACACACACACACTAACCTTTAGCAATCTAAATGACAGATCATTAATTTGGGGCTATTCAATTAGTGGCCTGCGTATCATAGCATTCCCTGCTAGTCATCAATAGCATCGTTTGTCTCCAACAGCACCAAGCAAGCAGAAGAACTGTGAATTTCTTAAAGCAAGCCTAATAGGAAGACGTAACCATCTCCTCTTCTTCACAAACACTTGGGCAGCTGAGGGAGAGGGAGACACTAAAGCAACATATACAGAACTGAGAGCAGAGGAAACCAACGCTTAAATCAATACAATGCTCTGCTCTGCTACAATGCTAGATGAGCATGGAGGAAGACGGTGTGACACAGAGATGGCAGTAGAACCATGACTATGCAGACTGTGCATGATTACTCAACATATATATATATATATATATATATATATTCAGTGACACCACACTGCTGAAGTTCCACTTAAAAAGACACACCTAGGCACACCTTTACACAGACACACACCGCCACCAACACACACACACACACAGAGCCAGAAATCTATTGCCTAGAGAGTGAGCTGGGGGGCAGCTGATGAACCTGTGTGACATCTGTGGTAAAGTTTATCTTCTAACAAAAGACTCTTGCAAAGTGAAATGCAAATGATGCTCCATTGAAGTCCAGGAAAGGCTATGTGATCACTCCAAACTTGTGACAGATAGGTTGATGTGCAACTCACATACTTGCTACTACCATGCTTGGTTCAGACAGTGCTAACATTTGTCTAACACCAAAACATTAACTTTAGTAGTCTTGTATTACCAGACCTTTCTCCACATTATGTTTCATTATGAATAGCGTTGAGTTCGCTGAGAAAGAGCTAACCTAATGTGATCATAAGTCCTATTATAACTGAATTCAAAGGCCACCACTGCCTAATTAACATGTCAGTGCACCTTCTCAGATTCGTTGGATGATACACTTTGTAAATGTTAACATTATCATATAAATTAAATTATATAACACATGACACTGACATGTATTCAGCTGCAAAAGCAAAGCAATGGATTGATGAATGTATCAAAAAAGTATCAAAAAACAATTGTTCAGTATCCGGACCGAAATTTCCAAATGATGCCCAACCTTAAGTATTACTGTTCAGGTCCTTCTAATAAATAGCTATAGGACACACAGACAGACATATGTACCGGCTTGGATGAGCCCCTCCCCCGTGAAGATGACCAGCTGCCATCTTTCTTGTCGTTGCAGTCGTCTGTCCACTGAAGGAGACAAATGAGGGGAGAAGAAGATGCTGTCATTTGCGAATGGAAAGGTTTGTATGGATGTAAACACAGACCACCAACAAACCCAAAAGTTGCACAAAAGTCATCAAGCAGAGCACACTTCCTCCGGAGCATTAACCCACACAGATTCCAAAACATTTCCGATGCAGACTTTTCCTTCATTTTTGACATGAGCTGGACAGTGTCTTCTACCTAATCTTAGATGCTCTAGACTATTTTGTGAATGCACAGCTGGGCACTGCAATCCCATGGGGCGAGCTACCCCAGTTTCACAGTAGTGTGTGAATGTGTGTTAAGCTTTTGATGCAGTGAGCAGAGGATGACGAGAAACATTTAGCACAAAGTAAATTTGCACTGACAATAACCCTACCATTAAGAATACAGAAACACTTTTGTTTCACTTGCTAGTAAGACAGAGTGCCTTGGTGCTCTCCCTGATGAAGACCATTAGGTCGATACGCATTGGTCCTTTTTTATTGTCTTGCTAAGAGTTTTTATATTTTCTTTACCTGAAGACGAAGTGCTTTGGATCACTGCCTTTCACGACATGAGACAGACTGTTTATATTCTTGGAAAGCCGCCAGATCTACCAAAGAGCACCTGTCTATATATATCAGACCCAAGCAGTGCTTCTTTACTATGTCCACAAATAACCCTATTATTACCAAAGCAGAAACAATGAACTTGTTAAAACTTGCAATATGTGTAGGCTAATTAGTGGATCTTGTTAAGGCATTGCCATCATTAACTAATTTTAACTAACTCAGAAACTGGAGAGTGTAGCGTACAATTAGCATTAGCTGATTTTCTGTTAAGTTTTTGTTTGTGCCTGAGCTTCAGCTATGACCAGCTTGTACCAAGTACCTGTATCAAACCTAGGTAGCTGGTAACCTTGAGACCAGAGGTACTGAACATTAGCATTGAGGCTAGCTTGAAGATGTTAATCTAAAGAATATGGGACTAATAACAGAATCCCATACATTTAACTAATAAGCCTCTAACCTGTGCCATCTTGCCACCATTGTCCAAATCCAGGTCTCCATCGGCCTTGTCTCCCAGCAGCCCCTGCACCTGGTACTCCAGGACATAGCTGTCGATGAAGCGCTCCAGCTCTTCAATCTCCTGCGAGCGTGAGCTCCCTGCCTCAGACGATGCAGATGCCACCGAAGAGTTCTCCATGGCAACCAGCTCTGTGATGAGTGGCAGGGGAGGAGGGGAAGGGAAGGAGGGATGGGACCTGTGCAGGGAGAAAGAACGTGAGCTTAAAATTAAACATGACTTGGAGCTTTCATGATAAAGCATTCATCTCCTCTGTATAACTCCTTGGAAGGCTAGCCTATATTAAAAAAAGCTAAATTACAGCCTTAGTTAATCCTTGAAAATGTATTACATGTTTACCCGGTATTGCTTCACCCCTCAAATTTAAAATAAGCCTCTGATATCCATGACAACTCTAATGCTATACATAACCAAACAGACACCAAGGTGAGCCTTTGTCCCACAAGAGGGTCAAGGTTAGTTTGTTTACATTTCATTTTGCCTAGATAGTCATGGGAGCAACAACTGCAGAATAATAACAACAGTGTTTCTCTCACCAACTCTCAAGGAAGGCAGATCGCCCCACAGCTGTCAACAAATCAGGGTGGGAGCCAGCTCAGCCCTCTACGCACTGCCTCTCCCTCCTGAGTGTCCCACACCAACACTGCCCCGGTGCGGAGCCAGGACCTGCTTGTTGGGTTTTCACTTATCCATCTCTCTAAAAGGTTCTGGCTCTGACTCACCTCTGCTATTCTGTCTGTCCAAACTCACTATCTCTGGTGTCACCATTTGCGCACACCTCCTCCACCTCAACGTCCATCTCCTGTCTTGTTTTTCTACCCTTCCCTGCCGTCTCTCTCTCCTCTGAGTGCTGTGTGTGATCACCTGACCCCTGGCCAACAGGAAGGCAGCCTCCTGCCCGCCTGCCTGTTGCTACTAAGCTCCTTTACATCACGGCTTGATCACCAGCCATGCAAAGAGGATTTATTCCCTGGAGCACACAGAATGGTATCTGCTGAGCGCTGGGGACTTGCTGGGGAGCCCTGTGCATTTACAGCCAACAAGTCAGCTACGCAAGGCCTAAAGCCTTTGTTTTGGTTTTGGCTACAGTCCTATCTAATGTCATGATCAAGAGTGTCGTATCCTAAGTACTTTCATTAGGTCTAGCCTGTTTTAAACAAAATTTGATTTGAGTAACTGGTGCAATGAATTTGTAGTAGCATTCAATTTCCTCACAACAGAACAAATGACAGAAGCAATTTAGATCACACCAGCCATTTCAACAATACTAAAAATGTAAGCACTAGCATCATTATAATACTAACAAGTATTTAGTATTCTATATTATATCAACAATATTAAAAAGGACTATACTACTACAACTACTACTACTAATAATAATAATAACAATAATTATAACAATAATAACAACAACAACAAGTTAGTGATCCCCATCGGGAAATTCTGTTTTTGCTTGCCCCTGCATATGGAGGTCAGAGGTCAGGCTCAGCTACACAACAGCACCCCTGTTGAGCTGGTAGGGATCAGTGTCTTGCTCAAGGACACTTCAACAGAATCTGGCTGAAAATCTCCCTACTCATCACCACCCTGCTGCTGTTCTTTATGTACCTTTAGGCACTAATGCTTTAATCTGCACACTATGTGGCAGGGTCAATAGGTTCTAATCTAGTTCTAAAACTAGTGTGAATAGTATAATCCACCCATGCTTTGATGCTGTGGCTTTGATTAGTGGATTACAGCTAGCAGACCGAGCTGTATTTGACAAAGTGTCCTGTTCATAGAAAAATTAACCATGTCTTGGGCTTCCGCTCCTGTCTCAGCTCCAGCCCAAGCCCCAGCCATGCCATCGGCTGCCCCAAAACCAGACCGTTCTGAACCAACTTCTCTCCAAGCTCAGATCAAACAAGCCATAGTCCCATCCACTCATCCAAGCTATGCCATTCCCTAGCTCTCCTGCCATCCCAGTGTCAGCCAGGGCTCTAATACATTTACTTTTGACCTCTGTATAGTGTGGTGCCAGAGTTTTCTAGTTCTTTAACCATATATTTTAGAGAGAACAAAAAAAATGCTTCAGTTTAGCAGACAACAGAATTGAAACAAAAACAATGATCTTTCACCTTTGGGTGACTTTCTTTTTACTGGGCTAGCCTAATTAATTATGACTGACAGAGGCACTTTGTGAGACTGTGCAGTGGAAATAGCTTGCTGTGCTTAGCGTCTCTTCCTGTCAATCAGAACTAGGCCTATTAAGAGTTACCAAAAATGATATTCTGGAACCTTTGACCTTCATCTTCCTCATTATAGTGCCACAACATTTTGTTTATCCCCTAAATCAAGGGGATGGGAGATGTTATGACCAGGCAGCCAATATATCCATTACTTGCAGTGACATCAGTGTTTTGTTGACATCATGATATCAACTCCTAAATTTATTCCCAAAACAGAATTGCACAACAAAAGACTATGAACAAGCAAACGTCTCACTTGACATCAGAAGAAAAGTAAAGCTATTTAAAAAAGATTGAAGTCTCGGGAGAATGTGACCCTTACTCTCTGCCACCAGCATCGCTGACCCCACTAAAGTCTGCAGATAAACTCCTGACCTGTCGTTTCACGATATATAAATATATCTTATTCACAACCCGTCTCCGTATTCTAGCAAAACCCCTAAAGTGAACAGAAGTACAGATGCATTTCGGTGTTTCACTTCAGGGTTGGTTAACTATCCAAAGGTACTTCTTCTACAAGAGAAAAAGTTGTTCCTGCTCAGCTAAGCTCATGTTACCTTTGCTACTGTGTCACATCTCTCTTTATCAGTGGGAAATGATGACATTTCTCCCCTCCATCCTGACACCATTATTACAATCGATGGCTCACATATGGCAGGCGTAACTGGTTCTGGTGAGTAAAGTGCATTTAATAAAATAGCGATGGCAGGCACTTTCTCTCACTAACTGAACATTTGTTTTGGGAGTCAATATGGCTGTGTCAACAACACATTGATGTCGCTGGATGTCATGGATAAGTGTTATAATGGCTGCCTGTTCCTTCCATCTCCCATCCCCTTGATAATGGGGGCAAGGACAGTGTCACTAGTTTCTGAACTACAATGACTACCAATAACACTTTGAGGGTTCAGCACAAACAAGTTCAAGCTGCTGTATATTCAGCAGTGTTCAGTGTAAAATTATTGAACATTTAAACAGACAATTAGGCCTAAACATGCTTTTTGCCAAACATGTTACTGCAAGTCAAAACATTAAATGATTTACCTTGTATATTACAGTATATATTTTTATATTAACAGCATTTTAAGCAAATTTTGATAAATAGCATGATAATATATTTAATGGGATATTTTGGGGCAAATTATCATATACATCAAACATTTAATCAGTGTTACCCCAAGGATTTTTCCAGCTGCGGTGCGCTTGTGTTTCACAGAGGTTCTCAGGTTTACGTGACTTGATTCTGCACGCACACGCACACGCACACGCACACACGCGCGCACACACACACACACACAGTTTTTTTTACGAATCCCTCCCTGATGACCAGTTAGGGTGCGGAGTGCTGCCGGCAGCGCAGACCTATCCAAGTCATTCTACAGTTGATTTACTGTCCCACCACCAGTCCACTACTGTATAATTACCCAAACAAACACAGACTTGCACATGCACGAGCGCTGCACACACACATACACACCAATATTATTACAACCTAATAGTAAGCTACTTTTGTGTATCTGTCAGATATGGCATAACTTATTTTAAGAAGCAAGTGATTTTACCTCTCCTCCTCCTCCTGTGCTGTAGTAACAAAGATGATTAAGCTTTGGAAAAGCCTTAATCCTTTCTGAATGGCTGGGGTAATCCACTACACATTATATAGAGGTGCCAATTCATAATCTCATTTTTAACACATTTAAACATTTTCTCACATTTAAGGGAAGCAATGCCTCAAGTTGAAAAAATGTTTCACGTATCAGTCCAAACAAATAGAGCTGAATGGGAGGATGAAGCTGACGAGACTTTACTTCAGTAACTAACTTCAGTAACTCACTAACTGGCAGACTGGAGACACAAGAGACATTTTGTTTACAATGATCCAATATTATATTGATTCTAGCAAAAAGGTTGTGTTTTGCTAGATTTCAAGCCTTTGAAGAGTTTAGCTGTAGCCTGTTGGCATCCAACCAAGAAGCTGTCAGCCAAATCAAGTGTCAGTCCAAGCTAACGTTAGCTCTCCAGTGCCCATCTGGCCACTAGTGCAGTCTGCTCACCAAACACAGCTGGCTGCTTTCTGTCTGTCCATATTTGGATAATCAACTTGTTTAAACCAAACCTAGCACACATCTTACCTTTCTTCTTCTTTTGGAAAAGAAAATCAATAGAGCAATATTTTTTCTGGCTCTACTTTGCCTCCTCTGTCCCAGGACTGACCAATTAAAATCACGCCTAACATATTCCTTTAGTTCTACTCAAATTACATGACAGTCAGAGCCTCCCTACTAAATACACACACAGAAGGCAGGCGACCTCAGTTGTGCCCTGGAACGCACCCAACGCTTGATTCTACCCCACACTCTTGTGCAGTGCAAATCTACAGACCACACTCATAATGGAGCAAGGATGGTGAGAGGCAACAGAAATTTTGAACTATGCAAAACTTAGGCTATATAGGTTTCCTGGTCAAAAAATATTTGCGGCTAATTTCAAAACATTCACATCTTAAGCCCCAAAGAACGCCCTTAGCGATGTCACTAGTTTGATCTCTTTTTAAATGAGTGAAAATATTTAATTTCTGTCAGCAGGAGCTGATTTTCAAAGGTAAAGTTAATGAAACCCGGGCAGTGCAAACCCAGCTATAATTCAGTTGCATGTCCTGATATGAACAATGGCTTTAAAAAGAACAATGTTCTGCTGCTTCTAGGGTAGAGGAATTGATAATTGGGCCTACAAATTAATGTGGGTTGACAGTAATGTAGGTCTCAAACAAACTTCTGTTTGCCTCTGAATAGCCTATGTTTGTAAAACTCATAGCCCTGCTATGAGATCATACGTTTCCCCCACATAGAGGCAGAAGAAATTCAGCAGCAGCACTGCGCCGCTCCATACTGACTAATGCCTATTTTCCACATGATCCTTTATAATGATTTTATCTTTAAAAAGGACTGTATTATCCTACCTGACTATCACTAGCCAAGTCTTTCCTGCAAAGACTTTTCCTTGGGCGCCAAAGTGGAAAATTTAGCAACTGAAAAACAAACGAGTGAAGTTTTAGAGGTATTAAAATTATCTTTTTTGGTGTGCTGTTTTTCTAACGAGAAATCATCCTAGTCATGCAGACCCCATACAAAAAAAAAAAATTCACATTCATTGCAAAATTGGTCTTAAATCTGATTCTAACTGGCATTTAAAAAGGTCTTGAAAAGGTCTTGATTTGCCTTGATGGAACTTGCAGACACCCAGAAATTGGAGTGGCTGTCATATGCAAATTAGCATATGACATTGTCTGCCCCTGCCCTACAAGAGACCTCTCAAGCATGACATCATTTTTTGGCCTAAATAAGGGATTCCGGACTCCACCCCCTTTTAGTCTGATGTGAAAATGAATATAGGAGTTAAATGACTGTTGTTAACTACCTCCAACGTTATGAATTTCTTTATTTGTTGAGGTGCATTCTGATGGTTTTTGGAGCTGCAATGAAAACCGTAAAAAAAATCCCTAGCCATACTTTGCTTAGTATTCCAACATTTCATGGCTGTGAAGCAAGGATAACATACCGTAAAAGGGATAATGCAACATCCGCCCTATGGTTGCCAAGCAAAATAATTTTTAGAAATTCAGTAATAGTAATACGTAGTAACTTAATTTCTACTTACATAGTTTCACCCATTTTAAGAACAGAATGAAAATTCGAATTCATTTTCACCATAGGCGAAAAAAAAAGGGTTCCAGATATAATCTGAAAGCCTTGAAATGACAACACTTGCGAGGCCTGGACAGGGGCAATGCCACATTTAAACTAGGAAAATCCTGACTGGCAGCAATTCTGAGTTATCAACTCTTACATTAATGACGCTAAATGTTCTCGACAGCATGGGCCAATTTTCAGTAGGTAAGACATTTGAAATATAAAATGCACTATGCATATGATGATACTCCTGATGTGTTGTAAATGTAGGTCTGTAGCATTGATGCATATTGCTAGTAGCTACACCTCAGGATGTCCTACTGTTGTCCTTGACACATAGTATAGAATTACTGCCTGAAGGGAATCTGCTGCCAATAGCTATTGACCCCTTCATTAAAACAACTCCCATTCTCAGTCTGTTTGTCTCGCTTTCTGTCTGGTTCTCTCCTTTAGCCTCCATTTGACATGTTCAGAGTTATCTGCTTACTGTGCTGGACAAACAGACAAATCACCAGGCCTGGACACATATTATGGTTACCCCAAATACCATCAATGTCAACATCCAAAATAAACAGTGGTTCTGTATCTTTATCATAGACCTGACCTGTTGTCTTGGAAATGGGACTCAAAGTCCTCGCTATCCCTGGCTCAGTTTCATAACACATCACTCCAAACCTGCAGCAGCCTGTTACCATAGGCTAACAAAGCATCCAAACCTGTGTAAAATGCTAAAGATGGTAAAGGAGCAGGGAACGATAATACAGGTCAACTCACTGAGCTTTGCAGTAACATCTTCTACAGCAGTCCAACCCAGCCTTTACATTGCATTAACATCCTATCAAGTTCTAATATGTTGTGGTAGCTGCATTCATCTTTCAGCTTGGATAATAATATCAATGTGCTCCTGGTGGACGAGAAAGCATCTTGCAGACCTAGCCTGCTAAAGGATATAGCATGTGTGACTTACAACACAACAAAAGTTTGATGCTCCAGGGTGACAAAATATGCACATGTACATGAAAATCGATAATTTGAGTTTCCATCAACACCGTAGGGTTGGGGACTAGAGGAAGGGATTCGTCAGAATCACACAAAGAAAAGGTTGCTCTATTAAGTGTATATGAGAGAAACAAAGGCAAAGATGGACAGAGGGCCTGTGGCCACTGAGCTTAGACAGAAAGACTGAGTGTGTAAACCAAAATATGGAGCCCAGGACCAGAGAGAAAGACAGAGAGAATGCTAGAGAGAGACAGAGAGAGCACATATGTGCGAGTACGAGAGAGAGAGAGAGAGAGAGATTGTGTCTGTCGAAGTACTTTATTGCAGTGGTCACTGCACTGTGAAATAGTGTCTGCATGTGGGTGGTGGCATTGGCATGCCTGTAGCAACATGGTCGAGTAGAGTGTGAGACGCCCCCTCCCTCTTTCTCTCTCTTCCTCTTTCTGTCTGTTGCACTCTCCTTCCCCTTCTCAAACTACATCTTACAGTCTCTCCCCATATTTCTCCCCTCCTCCTCCTTCCTCCTCTCTTTTGCTATCCCTCCCTCCCTTCTTCCAGCTGTTCCAACAAAGAGCTGCCTGCCACACCTTGTCCTGGCCACACTTGAAGCCTACTACACCACTAGGTTTGCAGCTGATGCACTAGCATTAGTATTCCAACACTAGTAGCGGACATGACAATGTACTTCTACCACTATTAATATGGCTAGCCCAGGAAGCAACAGGTTTTCCCTACCTACTAAAGTGAGTGCCTAAGTGTTACACTGGCAACATTACAATCGAAGCCTTTCTAAAACCCAGATAAACCTGACTGAATGGCACATTGAACAATATCACTGAACAATTATAACGACATTATGTGTAAATATCTGTATAAGCCATTGATGGCTTACAGATCAGAGTGCTGGGACAACACTGACCGTCACAGTCAGTGACACCACAGGCCAGCAGAGAGATTGGCACTGCAAAATGCAAAGCAGCATGCACTATAACCTAGCTGAGAATTGTGCTAGTAGCCCAGCACCATCCAGACAGATAAATGGCCAGACAAACACAGCATGGCACTGGACTGCACACTGCTTCTTTGTTTGTGAGGCAGAGCCTACTACTAGGCTACACCATGCAGGCTCCATGATAAGATAAACTTGTAAAAAGCAGAAGATAGGCCTAGATTTATGACTTTGTGTCATTTTGTAATCATTTACCCTAGACAATGCAGTGTGGTCAAAGTTGTCCGTCTCTCTCAGCTGCCACCTTTGTATTTTTTGTATGAAGCAAAAAAAAATTAGGCTACAGAATAAGGGACTGTAACACACAAACAACAGCATTATTGTTCTGGTTTAAAGCCATTCAGTATGTTAATATGAAACCATCTGAACTAATCGTGGTAAATTGAATGATGTTGACAGAAGCTAAGGCTCTGTGATGTGGTTAAAGCTACACATTTCTCTTTAACAGCTAGGGCACTGTTGGCCACATTTAATAGCCTACATCCAAAAGGTTATGTGGGCCAGTGCTTAGCTAACACACTGATGTGTACATGTGAGTTTAATTATTGTGTCTTAAAGGCTCATTTGGAGGGGAAAACCACAACATCATAGTTTCACAACTGCTTATAAGCATCTGCCTAGGTATTTCTGTAGTCCAGCCCTGTAGTATTCTTGAAACAGTACAGAGGAGGAATGACAATTAAAGATCAGTTTACTTTGTGGTAACGAGTTAATAATGTGGAAATAGAGAAGTCTCACTAGTAATCATAGATCAGTGCTCCCTCTGCCAGGTGCAGTTAATCCAAGCTCTGCAGAATTGCGAACTTTGAGGTTAAGGAAAGGAAGTTTCGATGGATGAATGCACACAAGGAAACAGGCACAGGAAGTGACACACACTGGCTCTGACTGGTCACATGACACAGCTGCAGAGGGGAAACCAGAATTAACGGCTAGTAACCTATATCAAGAAATTACAGTTTGTGCCCATGGGTGTACATAACCAGGCTGCTGCACTGGACACATTAGAGATGTGACATGTCTATGCCAGTGCTTAAGCGTAATTTTGAGCCGTCTAACAAACTTTTTTAAAAGTGAATTTAAATCGACTCGGAAGTGTCCAGGTGATGTTTGTAACGTTAGGGATCTTTCTGTCCGGTAGCCGATACACTGCCAGGCAAAAACACACTGACCAAACTGAAACAACGGCTAGTGGATCAGCTTAGTTCTTCAGATGGACAAGGTTATCATCGAGCACAATGTCTCCTGAAAATAAATAATTCAATTACTTATATTCATTTTTCATATTTTGTCTTTGTTCATTGCAAGAATATTGAGAAAGGTCAACTTTTTTTGTCTATGCTCTAATTACCCAGCTGCAAGTTGGGCTAATCCTGTTAAAACATAAGGAATTCTTGAAATTGTGATGGCAATCATCTTTTTTGGAATCAAAGTAAGAGATCCCAGCCACTTATAAACATCCCTGTTGGGGATGATGAAGTGATGAATGGATACTTATAAACGTATGGGGTCTGTTTTCGTCCTCTTAGCCATGGAAATATGAATAAATTGGATTTTAAAAGCTAAAGAATAGCTCATCTAGGACAGTGTTATGTTAGTCAGAAAACTGGTGTCTATAAAAGCATAAAATTGGAATAAAGGGGGTTTGGGTGTTAAATTGGCCATGTTGACAAATCCAGACCAGCCTCTCTAAGGCACCACCTGAGCCTCTTTTTGAGCCAGAAAAAACCGAGACCAGCCACAGAAGCTTCTCAGAGCCACGCATTGGAATTGAATTTTTGCGCAGGTGGTTAAGGCTATTAATTTTTTGTCTATGTGCATTTGCATGGCCCTTCTACACATAAATGGTTGTAGAAACCTATGTAAATGCTTTTGTGAAGTGTATAGGCTGTCTTATGTGCTGGGATGGGTGAACATGGGTCACATTTTATTGGATGAGGCAAACCCATGGTTTGCTTCACCCCACACCCCAAAGAAAAATAAAGTTGCTGTGGTGGCATCATCTCTTGTGTTGTTATACAAAAAACTGTATGACCCCAGTAATGCCTTCTATGAGGACAATCAAAAGTAATTGCAAAAAAAAATTGCATCTGCTGTTGAAGCATCAGGTGAGGGATGTTTTTCATAGTTACTGTGCATAACAGCATGTTCACTTACCCATAGATCAGATAAAACAACAAGTTTACAAAAAGCTACTTCGACAACAAACCGTCAACAACCCAAACGAAGCACGTCTCCTACGGAATACATGTGTTGTTGGTGTAGCAGGTGAAACACTATACGCTGCTGCCCAACATGACACGTCTCCAATATGCCCAGTGTAGCTCCGGTGGAAGGCCAATACAAAAACAGTGAGCAATACAGAAAGCAATGACATTAAAGCTGCCTGCAACTATGTATTGTTTCGGTAATTGAGAAATCTATTGAATATTTATAATTGCTTATTCAAGTCATTCGATAAAAAAAGAAAAAATACTTTTTCAAATGCTTTATTGAAAAAATATAACTGGGCAGATGTAACCTGTGTAATGAAGCATCGGTACATTTTTCCCTTCTCAGTTTTATCTCCTTCACTATAATATTAGCCAGTAGTGCATGATAAATAAATAAGAAACAAAAAAATTAAAAACATGATAAGGGCAAAAAGCCCACCCATTGAAACTAAGCTACTGCTTAGAATGTAAGACAGTTAAATCTCTTAAATTGGATTTATCGTTTCTGTCTCATTTAACTGTTTTGCTTCTTTTTCACAGCATCTTAATTGCCATTCCAAGTTTGCGCTGAACAAAAAGATATTTTCTCACATAAGAAGCTACTTTCCACAATGTGTGCTCCAGTGCTCCTCTAGCAGCTGTGCAGGGAATTACAACAACATACATGTCCCATTATGTAAAGTTTTTTTTTTACTCTGGCAGCTTATTTCCAGCCTTTCATTCATGTCATTTCAGCTCAAGAATTTGGAAAAAAATGTTCTCTCAGGTAGGCTATGTTATATAATTTTCTTTGGTCTGTACAACACCAAGGATGAATGCTGAGCCAATACTGATGCGGTGCTGGGAACGGTCATGCACATTGCACAAGTTGTTGTGGGTGGAGGATCAATAGATGTAGAGTCTGACAGTCCCGGGCTACACATCATTACCGCTAACGTTTTCCTTTTAGATGGTCAGCTGCCAACTTCAAGTTATCCGTCTCCAATCCAGCTCCACTCGTCCTGCTCGTCCACGCTCACCTGGAGGCGTGACACTTCGCCCCACCACCCTCACCAACACAAAATTTACAAAACAAGCACAGAGGTGGGGCGATGCAATGTTGATAAGAGCACATTTTCATCAATCACGGATTGTAGCTTTAAAGATAAGAAAACAATACAATGAAAACAAACAAAACTGTTAGAACTGGATGTGTCTTGTATGTCAGTATGGCCATCGACAGTACCAAGCACCACTTCAGGCTAGTGTTGGCAACACTTAGACGTGAAGTTTAAATGAACCTTTAATGCCCATTGCTCCATTAATACCCTACACACTCATCTCAGTGCTGTCTTTTTAATCAAAACAGAAAAAGAATGCTGTGAAGACAGGAGTCAACAGACACACACACATTGTCTAACAGACACACACGCATAGACACACATGAAAAATTTGATGATTTACGGAGGAAACATTTTTGGGGTGTGTGTCACAGAGAGCAATCATTATTGACACTTTTTTTTCTAAAGATCTGCTTTCCTCTCTTTCTCGTTTGTTTATGCAATTTGATATAATATAGGCTACTTAAAAGAGATTAACTGCAATGGGGTAAACTCATTGGTCAAAATGTATTAATTAAGCTCAGACCAGACATGTTCACAGGTATATCCTGCTTTCAAATAATGAAAGCAATTCACTTGAGACCTATGAGAAATGTTCTCGATATTAAACTCACTGATCACAAAGTCAGTGAAACATTGAGTGCAACCAGTATGTTTACCCTAATCTACAGAGGAATGAAAGACCCTATAGGCTACCCCACCAGCAGCCACTGTATTTTGACAAAGTCCTGATACAGTAAAAGAACTTTACTGTGAGTACTACAAATTTTCTCTTCATCTCCACAAACAGATAACACTGAGTGCATCATGAAATATAGGGTTAGGGTTAGTAGTAGTACAACACAGGCACAACACAGGCCTGGCATAAACAAACAAACAAACAAAAACATGCAGACACACAGCAGTGATTAGCTGGCTTTGATATGGTTACACAACAACCAAACAGCAAGAACCTTAATCCTCCCAATCCAAACAGAGCAGAACATCAGACCCAGTCTGAGTCCAAGCCAATGTTCTCACCCCATGCAGTGAGAGCTGCTAACAGGCCTAATCTGGTCTAGTACTGAGTGGCTGGCTAAACAAATTGACTCTCAGGTTTAAATATAATTTGGAGTAGACTATTCTGAAGTGCAAGCTGATGGCATGGCACCTGCAAGTCCGTGGCTGTCCGAACAAATCAATATTTGAATTTCATTGGAATGTCAAAAAATCATAACAAATTCAAACCCTAATCTGCCCATTGAATGAGTCAAAAAACGCAATTTTATTCAGTGATTTACTTATTTTACAACCAATTGAACTAATGCATCCCTGGCTCCCCATGCTATGGCTCCATAGACTCTCATTCTCTGTCACTCTCTTCTACTAACCTGCTAGTTTGTTTTTAGCACACACATGGGTGTTAGCGGTATCATGGCAGAAAACACCCTGCCTGATGAGATTACTACTCCTCCAGGCTGTGTTTGGAAGATATTTGGATTTCCCTAAGTAAAAGACAGAATCAGCAGATCACCAACTCAAATCCCTCAAGAAACTAAATAACGGAAAAATTTCATTTCAGTCCATTCATAGTCAAATGTCATTTTTTGAATGATTTAAAAACAATCACATCTTATTAAATTGTGGGTACGTCTTAATTTGTTCGCATGAATTATGAAATTATGCACACAAAATAATGAAAATGAGTGAACGCACACCAAAATGAGGGAACAACATCTATCTTGTGCACTCAGACTGATCAAAATGAGGGCACGAGGTCCATCTTGTGCGTGTGCAATACCATCTAGAGCATTCAATGTGGTAAATCAAGGCCTTGAAATATGTTTTTTTTTTCCTCCTGCGGCCACTCCCGGGCTCTACATAGGCCAACAAAGACACAATCAGTGATATTTCAAAACCATTTACTGTTGCTGGTCTAGGGTACGCTTCTCCCATGCTTGACCGCACACAAGGCCACTGCTCAGTGGTCACACGACTGTCACTTCTGTTCTCTCATAACCAGAAGCAAAGACAGAGAGAGAGAGAGAGAGAGAGAGACAGAAAGAGAAAGAGAGATTTGCAGCAGTGAGTAGTGGATTGGAACACCCTCTGCTGCAAGCACATTCCACAATACAATACGTCCAGCAGTCAGCCGGTCTGTCAGTCTAGTAGCTAAGCTAGCTGTGGCTCAACCAAGAGACAATCAAGACCATCCTATTCCCTTATGAATGAAGGTGTTTGGCCTGTAGCAATACAAAACATAACATAGAAGATTGGGCTATACATTAAAAACTCAGCTTGTCTCAGCATTCAAGCAGCACAAAGGTCTAGTACCACCACCCAACCCTGGCTAATTCAGGCATTGAGGTTACTACAGGAGAGGATAGTCCTAGTAATAACATTTAGGCCTAGATGGCACTAGATAGATTACCAAGCTGATACTAAGGAATATATGTTGTAGAAATGAAATAACTTCACAAGACTTCAGAAGTCATATTCCCCGATCTCCGTCCACACGAGCGTTTCAGAAATAATCTCTGTCCATACTAACATGCCTGAAAACGCACATCACATGACCATTCACGTACACTGGGCATGCGCGTGCCGGTGTAAACAGGAAGCAGATTGTCCTACTCTGCGGTTGGTTGCTTAGTTGCAGAAAATACTACGGAGGAAGAACAGCAAATCGATCAAATAATAGCTTGCCTCCTGTGCCTGCAGGCAGTAGTAGCAATATAAAATGCAGAATTTAACTGCACAACAGTTGCTAGCATAGACAACAAGGTCAGCAACGCCTGTAATTCGTTATCCATGTTGAATTAACCACTGGTAGTCAAGGCTGATGTCGTGTTTTCTTCCAGAAAAGGATCATGGCAGGGAAGGACACGTCGCCAATCAGGAAGCGGACGTGGGTGTCTGCGTCATTGTTTTCAAAAGTCTCAATTTCCATCCGTCCAGACTAAAACGCAATCCCTGAGTTTTCCAACTAAACCAGGGTCAGCAGCGTTTTCAAAAGTCTCCGTTTTAGGGGTCCGAAAACGCCGGAGTAGTGTGGACGCTAGGCGTAAACGTAGCAAAAGTTATGCGTTTTAAAACGAAAACGTATTAGTGTGGATGTGGCCATAGAGGGGAGCATGACCTGAATCTAGAGGAACAGTTCAGTAAAAGACAGACTGCACAATTAGAACGGAGAATCATGGGGCGCATAGGGGGGTACAAGGGTGTGTGAATGTGTATGTTTGTGCCTATGACAATAGTCCCATTGTCCCCCCATGGCCCTGAAGTGACATGATGGGAGAGGATAGTGCTATAGGCCCAACAATTCTATTCTGTTCTGTCTAGAGACACACACACACACACACACACACACACACACACACACCTGGCAAACAAACTAGGCTGTGTTATACAGCTCATAGGCTTTAAAACATGTATGGACCTCAAATGTGGCCCAAAAGGCCTCAAAGCTCACCGTCAACAAAAGAGAAAGGCATGGCAACAAAGGTACAGCTGTGGCCTGTACCGATTAGGGGGAACACACGAGATGATGACAAAACAAGCAACTCTGCTAACAAAAGGTTAGCGACAGAAAGACAGCAAGAGTGACATTATGTCACACTGTGGCCCCTTTCCAATAAATAAAGAGACCTGGGTATGAGCGTGTCAAGTCTAACGTTACATCCCTGTGCTAAGCTAAAGGCCTTAGTTTCTCTTTTCCCACTCACTCATCCATACACTAGCAATATAATGAGCAGTATTTCCCACTGCAATGAGGCTTAGTCAGGGTGTTCCAGTTTTCTGTGGGCTACTCCCACTCTCTCCATAACATGCAGCTGTTCCCTCCTCCTCCACATTCTACAAAACACTGCATGCGTATTGTAAAAAGAATAACTTGGTGGGCATCATGGCCCATTTCTTTTTTTATTTTACATTTGCTTGAATGGCACACAGCAACAGAGCTAGCCACATGCAGCCTACTATTCACATGAACTCTGGCATCATTATTCTGGCATCATTACCTCATGTCCTGTCACTGTTCGACCTCTGAGGGCAGAGGTCACAGCCCCACTGACCATACTGGGACTGCAGTCTGATGACACTGCATACACTCTGCTCTGTCAATTTCTACATCGAGACCTACATCTGAGGTAACAACTTGCTTTACTGTGACAAGGCCATTGTGGTTTTTGCTTTTTATTTGAAAAGAGTTGGAGTGGTTGAAGTTCCAAGATCCAAAACATAGTGAAGGCGATATCATCGGGGTGCACCAATTGATTGGCCACTAGGGCTGTCAAAAGGCTATGAATTGACTGAATTGAGTCAAATTCAACTGAAATTTGAATATTAATGATAAAATTGCTATAATGTTGACACATGAAAGCAGTGAACATACACTGCATATTAAGCATACAGCAATACAGATTCTATTTGGAGCTGATTCACAGCCGTTTTTTCCATTATTGAATTTCTTGAAAGGTTTGATTTGGGAATCTGCTGATTCTTGGCTTTTTACTGAGGGGAATCCAAATATCTTCCAAACATGGAGGAGTGGGAATGTTCTCGTCAGGCAAACAAGGGAGTCTATGGTGGAGGCAGTAATGCAATCAGTTCAATCTGCCGTCAAAATAAATAAAACATGCATTAGACAAGAAAGTTGGGATTCAAATTCATTACGATTTTTTGACATTCAACTGCAATTCGAACATTGAAATTTGCTCCGACAGCCTCATCAGGCACAAATAGATAAACATTCTAAATAGGTTAACAGTGTCACTGTTTCAACTGCTGATCAAAAGAAAAAAGTTTCAATTGCAGAATCAAAGTGGTCAAACATACAGTATGAGCCTCTCTGTAGCCAGCAGAATGTTAGTAGCACGTTGTCCATCTGTCAGTTCAGCATTTCAAATTCAAAATATCTGATATAGATCACGTTATTGCAGTATTTAATGTGTGCAATGCTAGAGTGTGTTTTGAATTTCACTGCCTTGATCATATATTAGAACAAGTTAATATAATGAAAAGAAGGCAGAGCCTATGCTGCTGCTGCAATTAAAAACTTTTCGATGCACTACCAGTGGAAACAGGTGAGTAGGCATCTCAGTCATCAAGCACACACTAACATGTAGCCTAATTACTATGTTTGGATAAAAACATATGATTGAATTACACATGGATAGGCCAGCTTTGTCATGCAACCATAAGAACAATCTGTTAAACACAGTGCTATATGGGAGTTTTACTATTTATGTTGCTGTGCCATTGTTAGTAGCAAGGATGTATAAAATGCATCATTTTTCGATCAGTGATTGAATAGGTGATCAGCCGATCACACTGTTAAGAAAAAATATCAGCAATCGGAATCGGCCTCAGAAAGCCCAAATGTGCATCCCTAATAGGACTGTAACATACCTCATGCCACTGTTCAAATTTCCTAAGAATGCGACAGCAGCATGGTTGTGTAATAAAAATAAAATGATGGAAATTGTCACAAAGACACAGGAGTATAATTTCAAGTACTAGCTGGTGATTAGTGGCAGTAAGTGCCAAGAGATGGAAGCATGTTCTAATGGTTTCTAACATGCAGCCATAAAGACATTGAACTAGATAGACGATGGGATTCTGGAAGCGTAGGCCCAAGTTCAAACACTGGCACTTTATCAGTCACAAATTTAGAGTCAGATACAGTATGCGTGATGCTTTATACTGCGCATAACTTTGGCCTAGAAAGCCTTACAACATGGCCCATATAAACTAAAAACTAGCTGAGGGTTAAGAATTACAGTCTGTCTATTGACATTATTTAAAATGAATCAATACTATCAGCACACTTTTTCATTTTGTAAGTTGCTTGACTTTGCCATGTTCACATAAGGTAACAGTGCCAACCAAATTACTTAATCAGTCTGGGCGGCCTTTTGTTTGGATTACAGGCATACACTGAACTGTCTCTTTCCAATAACAATAGCAGGGTACAGGATGAGACACTGGCTGAACCTGACTGACCTGACTAGGTATGCAAATGAATCAGCATACGCCTCTAGATGAGGCACCACAGTAGTGCCACAGCATCCTTTTTTCAAAGGTAAACATTTATCAGTCAATGAGTTTTGGGAGAGCTGACAGATATATATATTTCTTCTCCAATGAGAAAGCTTTCTGTCTCAACCAAGACTCACTCAAGACACACAAGTCATGCCTAAGTGGGACTGACTTTTCTGTATCAAAGTGTGAGAAACCTTGTCTCAGTAGTGGTCCTTGTTATTCTCACCATGAGAGAAAAAGTGACTTGTAGTGGCATGCAGACATTCTTCATTGAAGTCACTCTGATCTAATCTGTCTCTGAACAGCAGGAATTTCGAGAATGTCATGAGCAACCTGGAGCTGCTCCTCTGGGGCAAAGCCCTCATGATGCAAGTATAACCTAAAATATCAGTCAGGGCTTGATAGCGTGCTTCTGCAGGTGATAGACCGCAAATTAACCTAATGTAGGTGTGATGATATCATGTGATTTTATTGATCTTTAAGTTGCATGGGTAAGAGTTTATTATGCACATACACAGTCCCACTAGTATGGTCCATCACATCATGTACAGTAATAACTAAACATTATCCTCAACTGTTTTTACCCAGAGCTCAGCTGTCATAACAGATCACAAAGCAATGTTGTCACTGTGGCAGTGGCAGATGAGCTTGTGGCATCCTACTTACGATACAAGAGCAAGGTATATTTGATTTTCAATGCTTTCCTTCTGTCTTGGCATGGGCACAAGCTGCTGCCACAAGCTACCTCTCTTTGTTGTTAGGTCAATAGCCGAGAAAGCGTGTTGATTTGCAGCAAGCTCAGCTGCCTTGCAGGGCAGGCTGTCATGTAACTTTATGGACAGCTATGTCTGTCGCTTGCAAGCATATACAACCAAGCTGATAGCAAGCTGACCCTTACAACTGCACACAATGCTTTAACCATGTAACTTACTGTAACTTTTCACTTTGGTACTCGTATAACCACGCCCATGCTAGCTGGGATGCTACGTATCTGTTACCCAAGATGTGTACCGCGTCAATACGTTTCCAACAGTTTTATCCCAGGATTGCACCATAAATGTTCCCTGCCAAAGAAAGTACATCCACATCTGACCACATCTGTGTCCGGCGGCCTGGCGCTTCCACGCCCTGGTGTGCCTGCCCGCGTACCGCTGATAACAAAGGTGACGCAAGCTCTGCGGCTAAACTTAGCCGGCTAGCATTAGCTCTGGTATAAAGTTGAACCGTAAACAACAGGCTACAGAATGGCAATTAGCAGATTCAGTCCCTAGTCTAATAGCAGTACCATATCAACAGGTTTGCCTGCTGCGGTCAAAGATAAGTCGTTCAGCCACAGCGAGGTCACTCACACCGACAACTCGCTCCAAATCCAGCGCATCGTATGCAACTGTTATCTGGTTACCGCGGCTACTACACTCAACCGACAAACACCCTCGCAGGCTTAAAATGAGGAAAATCCTCACCCAAAGTGAGATTCGGACTC
Organism: Centroberyx affinis; assembly: GCF_046629955.1. NCBI lineage: Eukaryota > Metazoa > Chordata > Actinopteri > Beryciformes > Berycidae > Centroberyx > Centroberyx affinis. The sequence continues at coordinate 48,700 of NW_027282376.1, read as the reverse complement.
CTGGTGAACCTGGGATCACCTCCTGAGATCAAATCCGCCGTGTCATGGGTGTATTTTTCGGGAGAGAATGGGGGAGAGGATTATCTGGTAACTCCGTCGTCCCAGACAGAGGAATAAGGGAATGCAGGAATGTGACGTCCGGTCCGGTTTGCTGGCAGCACTGACACGTGCACTCAGAGTGAAGCTTTGTGGGAAGTGGAGTTCTTTACTCTGCAAGCTGAACGGGGCTGTCCCACAGAACTTGAATGGATAGAAAGGACACTTCCCAGTGTATCATGGTTATTTCCTTTGGTACACATAACGTGGTTTCCATAGAGTTTTGATCATGTAAAATGAACGTTGCGTCATGTGTGGACAGAACATGAGACTCAGAAAGTTAGGATTTTCATTACAACTGCCCCTAGAATGTTCATCCAAATTTTGCCGTTGCCATGGTAACACATTAGTTTTGTGAGGCTCATGCACTAAATCAACATTGATTTCCATGATAATATCAAACATTCTATGGCAACAAGTGTACCAGCCACTGGCCATTCCAGACTGTGGATTTTAAGGGGTGATTTTAAATGGCCGTTCTTCACCATCTCTGCACCATGTTTTTAACCGATGGTGGCGGTAGCCAGAGCTACGGAAGTGTAATGCATTCACTTGAGACTATTTAGACTACACTATTTAGTTTAATCCATTTTTATTTGTAAAAAGCAAAATACAACTGGATTAAACTAAAAAACAGAGCAGAATTATTATTTTTTTTCATGAAAACTTTTCTCAGAATTCTGAGATAATTATCTTGTTAATTCAGAAAAACGGAGCAGACATTTTTTTTTCATGAAAACTTTTCTCGGAATTCTGAGATAATTATCTCGTTAATTCAGAAAAACAGAGCAGATTTTTTTCATGAAAACTTTTCTCAGAATTCTGAGATAATTATCTTGTTAATACGGAGCCCCTAAGGGAGCAAAAAAAAATCTTTAAGTTTCTGGTGCGCACCAGAAACTATCCCGTGGGCACGAGAAAGTTTCCAGTGCTCACGAGAAACTCTTTCAGAAGAAAAATATATAAGTTTCTGCTGCGCACTATCCCGTGCGCACGCATTACTTTCTCGTGAGCACGGTATACTTTCTCGTGCGCACGGGAAACTTTCTCGTGCCCACGGGATAGTTTCTGGTGCACACCACATAGTTTTCCGTGCGCACCAAAAACTTAAAGATTTTTTTTTTTTTTGCCCATGTCCCCTTAGGGGCTCCGTACGTTAATTCAGAAAAACAGCAGAATTTATTTTTTTTCATGAAAACTTTTCTCAGAATTCTGAGATAATTATCTTTCAGATAATTCAGAAAAACAGGGCAATTTTTTTTTCTCAAGTGAAAGCATTACGCTTACGTAATTACGCTTCCGTATAGAGCAGTCACTTCAGGGATCCCCAGTAAAATAGTTTTATTAAAATAGTAGGAATAGTTTGATTTCACTCGCAAGATGTTAGCCCAGTGAAAATATGTGAAGATCACTGTTTTGATCAGATGTTTAATTCTCCCCACTGTTGTTGCCACCTGCAGGACAGAAAGTTAGGCTATATGATTCAGTACCAAGTCAAATGGTCATATCTAACTACAACAATCATCTCAGAAGAAGGGCTTGTGCTTGGAAGGTTGACGGTTCGATTTCCCAGACTAGCAGGTATAATGTGGTGGGGGAAGTGAATAATTTGCTCCCTTCCCTCCCTAAATGGTACCTTGACTGCAGTTGTTGTTAAAAGTAGTTAACCACCACTGAAGATGGTGGTCTGGGTGAATACATGTAAACTGTGGGCATTAATGGTGTAAAAGAGTAGGCTATTCACGCTCAGTTGGCTATCCTTGGATTTTAAAATTAAAATCCATATCCAGTATCCATGGTAATGGAACGGTTGTTTTCTGATTTTATATTTCTCACCCTCATATGTTTGATTTAACCTTAGTTCTCTTGAAGCAGTGTACACATAAACCTCTTAACAAGGCCTAGCATTAGGGTTAATTACAGATGAACCCCATGTTGAAATCTACAGCTCCAACATAAATGACTGCAGATAACAATTTTTCTCAACCTAATGACGACCCCTTGTGGATAATGAGAAAAGTGCAGGTAGAGGAGTAGAGCAGCTTACCGTCTTGGTCTCCAGTGTGTGTGTGTGTGTTTCTGTAGATGTAGATGTGTGCATGCATGATTGCGAACATGTGTACCGCAAGATTAGTCAGTGTCATTAGTGAGTGGAGTAGACACATAGCTAGACAGGCAGACTGTGAGAAACACACACAGATAGACCTGCGGACAGACAGACAAACAGCAAACAGACCTGCAAACAGACACACATAAAAACAGACAGGCACGCTGGCAGACATACAGAGAAACAGCCAGACTGTGGGATAGAGAGAGACAGGCAGATAAAACGACAGAGTGACAGACAGAGAAACAGAGCTGTGGATTAAACAGACAGGCAGGCAGACAGAAAAACCTGCAAGCGGACAGGGAGACAGACAGATAAGACAGCTAGCTGAGTGGAAAATCTCGAAGTTCCTCACTACTCCAGATGGCCCCAGAATATGTTAGTCGTCACAGTCAGAGGCTAATTAACTACCATGGTGTGATAGAGGCTCCAGCAGGTTACTACACCCACTATACACCTCACCCCCCCACCCTATCCCCTCTCCCCCTTCCTCCCTCCCTCCCTCCCTCCCCTTTTCTTCTCAGTCTCTCTTTCCTTTGCACTCCCTCGCCCGGCTCTCTGTCTTTCATCAGTCTGCCCCTAATTACTTCATTGTCCTTTTCACATCACCCACAGCACCTAAAGCCATTCATCCCCCGCTTTCCTCCCATACTGCTGTCTACTTTATCTGTGCAGATGCTCCATTTTCAGTCTCCTCACACAAGCTCTTACCTAGCCTCTTTGTTTCTGTGTAGTAACTAAGTGTATGACTTTTGGTGTACCGGCCTGAAATTGCCACTCACTAGTGTGTGAGCTAAACTGGCGGTGACCAGTCTGAGCTAGAAAAAAGCACAGATGAAAAGCATTTATTGTACAACTTGGCCACATAACAAAAAAATAAAGACATATATGAAAGCTGAGATGGCGACATTCAGCTCCCTTTGTAGTTAAAGTATGAAGAAATAATTTTAAAGAAACATTACTGACTATAAATCACTTAACGTTACTCTCTTATAAATCACTGTCTCTCAAGAACTGCCTGAGTTGAGGATGTGTGAAGTTACGAGTAGTTTGCACTGTTGCCAAGGAAACCATAATGCTATATATTTTTAATGTTCTAAAAATGTCAACACTCCTTGTTGCAGGGCACATGATACTTTGAAATGTATAGTTGTTGAAGTTCAAGTAGTTTTCCAGTTAGTAACACAAGATAGATATAGCTACAGAAGAGATGGGCTTTTAATCTTTTCACTGGAAATAAAGTCTTATGATCTCTGTCACATCTCTTTTTAGGTATATGATAGCATATGTCATGTACAAGTCGTTTTTTGTTTAGGCTCCCACAGGTCAGTCAGTCAGTCCAGCAGTCAGTCATCTGTCACTTCGTCAGATGGCCTCTAGAGGGTGTCTTTGACTGTGAGATGCAGTGTTTCCCATACAGAGGCACAAAATCAAAAGTTGGTCAATGTATAGAAATGATTCTAAATTGATCTCTAATGCACCTAATGTCACATCACATCATATCTGTCATGTCGAGATGCACAGACCAGCAGATCAGCATTTTGTACAGAGTCTCCCATTGTGAAAACAAGTGAAACTTAACATTCTACAATTTGCTCCAAACTCCCATGTGTTGGTAATGGGATTTGTAAACAGTAATTTGATAACTTGTCCTCTGCTGTCCTACAAACGTACATAGGTAACGTTATTACACTGGTATTTAAAGGTATAATATGTAACATTTCCGCATGAAAATATCTAAAAACGACTAGACCTATGTTATATATTTTTTTGAGTTGTGTACTTACATTATCCCAAATGTTTCCAACAATGTTCAAACCCAGAGAAATCCGTAATTGTTATTAAAGGTAACAGTGCGTTTCATTTGGTCGCCTGTCAATGGCGTCATATCCCCTTTACCCCCTAACTTCCGGGGAAACACGGGAAACACCAGATGATATGTCAGAGAGTGAAGTTGGCGAACTAGCTAGCTAGCCACTCTAGCCACTCTGTTGTTTTTTGATTGAGAGACCCCTGGCGGCAGAAATTACATACTGTGCGTTTAAGTAACTTAATGGAATTTTACTTGAGGTCATTTAACCGATAACCATGCCACAGTGCTTCAGTACATAGAATTGAATTGAATTGAATTGAATTGAATTGAATTGAATTGAATTGAATTGAATTGAATTGAATTGAACTGAATTGAATTGAACACACGTGCTGTAGGTCTGTTTAGTCTGTCTGTGTAGTCTTTTTTGTTTGAGTTTTGCTAATATCAGTTTTATTATTGGACTAACCTCCAGATAGACAGACTGTAAATTCAAAGTGCAGGGTGGAGAGAGAAAGAGGGGGGGGGGGAAGAGAGAGTTAGAGAGAGAGAGAGAGAGAAAGGAGAGGAGGGAGAGAGACAGAGAGGCAAAGGCTGAAATTGGCGTTGATCCTCAGGTCGCCCTGCACAAAGCTGAATCCCTACCAGAGGGATGGTACCAAGGCACCAATTAGCAGTGGAGAGGGCGCATGATGATATTTCCGTGTGCTTGTGGCCTGGGCAGCTCCGTCTGTGTGTGTTATAAAAGGCAAAACCATAAACATGGAATTAGACAGTACAGGCCCTACGGCTCTTTAGGTCACAGACTCTCCCCTCCTGCGGCTTGCGAGAGCAACGGTGTGATATAAACAACACTGGCCAGCAAGCTGTTATTACTGTATGTGCTGGTTTTATAACAGGGTGGCTGATTATTTGGGCTTGTCAATATGTGAAGTTCATCAGGCCAGTGGTCCTGCTGCAGCGGTCTGCCATGCTGCTGCTCTTTCATTATTAGGTCAACTTGGTGTGGGAGATAGGTGTGGGAGAAAGATCACATTGGACTGGATAGAGAGAATGTCAGTGGGTGGAAGTGACTGAACATCTTTCTGTACACACACAAATAAACACACACAAATGCACGCACACACAGGCACACACACTGAGGTTGGCAAGTGTTCAGTTTGTTGAGTAACAAAAACATAATAGCTTTCTAACCAGCAGGTGGGGGCAGCAGACAGATCATAGCACTGTTCTGTATTGAGCAGAGCTATTATAATGTGGTGTAAATCACAGATCTGCTGTAACCTACATACAGGAGAACATGGCGTTCAGTCAATTTTAATTTCGCCCCACAAAGATATCAAATCATATCATGAAAAGATATGAGGAGAAGTAATATGGTCCTTTCCCCCTTTGAGTATGCACTAGAAATACAAACACGGACCCATGCAGCCATATGATAACTCCTCTCTAATAATAAATAAAAACAATGGATCAAACTCAATTTACTTTCTCTTCATTTGCTCTTCAGTCTCTGTTTCCAGGTGCACAGGTCGAGGGGGCCGCTCCACCCCACAGTCCCCTCTGTCCTGCTCTCGGGCTGACTGACGCTCCCCCTGCTGTTGAACCGCGGTAGAGTGAGGACTGTCCGAGGAGCGCGTTGACAGCTCAGGGCCGTGTGTGCGCCTGCATGTATGGCGAGCACCCGTTGAGTAGGTGGGTCTGCTGGAAGGGAGTGGGAGAGGTGGGAAAAGGGCAGATGGAACACAGAAGGAAGTTCACCAGCGACGCAGAGTGTGTCAGAAAGTAGAGAGGGATGGAGGGAGGGGTTGCGGGGAGAGTAATAGGTAGAAGAGATAACTTGAAAGAAAGGAGGAGGGAAGGATGTATACGGCGAGAAAGGAAAGGATACTGAAAGATAGAAAGGCGGCGAGTGAGAGAGAGAGAATGAGGGGGAGCACGGAGCAAAGAGAAAGCAAGGATCGAGAGAGGTGAGAGATGTGTCAGGTAGGGAACGGAGAGGTGAGAGAGATGGGGTGAGGAGGGGTGGGGAGAGGAGCAGGAGGGTAAGGAGGGAGGGTGACAGGTAGGGATGGAGGATGGGGGGTGATAATGATGTCAGGTGTAGAAGGGTGCTGGAATGGGTGGATGGTGGGAGGGAGAAACACACTTTTGACCTTCAACAATGGTTTGACGGTTGGATCTCAACTAGAGAGGCAGATTGAAATATTCTCTCACAAGGACATGAGTGGAAATGCTGATGTGGGATCATAGATCAGGTGCTGTCAGCTGTCCATTGTGATATTATTCATTATCAATAATCAAAATAAATCCTTGATCTGGGTCTCTTTCAGATAACCAGCATTAAAGTAACCATTTGCCATACAAATATATCCAGTTGATAAAGTAATTATTTAAAATATTATTAGATATAAAGAGTACATAAATTGCAGTTTAGTTTTTATTTTAAATTGAATAAATGTGCAAGGAATTGACCCCAACATTACTTCATGTTTAGTAGCATTAAGACTAAGAATACATACTCAATCATAAAAATATTCCAGCTCTGTATTCTCATTTTTTTAACCACAGTCCAAAAAAGGACACTACCCAATACGATGTCATGTGTTTGTTTAAATCTATAAAACAAACCTTTTCAGTCTGAACATTCATGACAGATGTTGATGACACGCTTCCTGAGTTGCTGCTCATTTACGTCAGTCAGCAGAGATTTTTCATTAAACCCTCTCCCCTATGTCAGTGTGTTAGCAGTTTAATCATCTGGGCTCTCTCATTTACAGGCTATATGGTCACATATGCTGTCTGGACATGAAAAAGTTCTGTAATGTGAGTCATGTGGAGACAAAAGGAGGTCGTAGGCCTGTTCATGTTCAAATTTGGGTTAAGAATTGCAATTACAGCACCATCTTACTATATATAAGCATGTGACCCCATTTTGGAGGGGATGCTGTGATATTTTCTTAAACCTCAAATCTCTAATTTCCCAATATGTTCACAAACAAGATCACAGGTAAAAATAAACATTTGGATCAAGATATTAAAAGAATTTGTCTATTTTTCCATTGCCGAGTTACTTATGAATTAATGAATGAATAGATCACATTGTCTATTTGGCCTTGATAGCTGGGATGTCTGTTTATATTATTGAAGTCTGGTATGCTGTCTTTGACTGCATGTAGCCACTATGCCAAAACATGCTTGAGTTTTTAAATGTTTTGATATAAAGTAACTATTTAATAACACTGTTTTTAAAGTTTTGAGTTTCTTTCCCATGCATATTTCTCCCCATGTTGTGGATACATGGTTTCACATTCAATCATTTTCATTTGAGTATGTGTGTGTGTGTGTGTGAGTGTGTGTTGAGGGGGAGGACTCCAACTAGGGGTGTTAAAACAGAATCCTCTGCCCACTAGCTGACCTTGTCTGAACCGTGCGACGTACACACTGATAGCATGGGGTGCCTAAGGGTGTTAAAATTATCCAACATAACAAACATCTGTGTGTGTGTGTATGTGTGTGTGTGTGTGTGTGTGTGTGTGTGTGTGTCTGTATGCGGGTGTGCTTGTTTGTGTCTTGTCTGGGAGGGGAAAATGAAAGGAGTGTGTCTGGATATACTGCGTCCATGCCCAGCCAAACTACATCCCACACAAGGCTGTGAGACTGTGGGCTCTTCTGGACTTTTTTTAATTAAAACTCCTCACTTTCCTCTGTGTGCGTGTGTGTGTGTATGTGTGTGTGTGTGTGTGTGTGTGTGTGTGTGTGTGTGTGTGTGTGTGTTATGGTTTCAGTCATATTCCATTTGATCCTGTCTTGTTTAAGGCTTGGGCTAAACTCTCACAGTATAATTATAGATGCTGGAATATTTTTTCCAATCCTCTGTGATAGGCATGTGAATGTGATTTGTCTTATAGCTATTACAGAAGTGAAATCAGTTCAAATTTTAATACTAAACAAAGTGAAATATAGTGTTTACAGGGGTGAGCCAAAAAGTTTTCTATTCCTTGTTTTTGTTTTGTTTGTTAATTTTTTTTTTTTTTGCCTCATCATGACGGTCACACTTCTGAATGCAACGGATAGAACTAAGCTAAGAACTGAAATGAAATCAGATTACATTGAAATTAAATAAAAAAGGAATGTATGATAAAATGCTATCCATCCACTTTGGGGAAAAAAACATTCCTGCCATTGATTTAGTATGTTCAAATCCTGTCGATGAAGGTTTAATCAATCTGTCAACCAAGGACGTAACTAATAATAATAATTAATAATACGGCAATGTAATTTTATTCCTGCTATCAAAACTGAACTCTTCAATTTAACTAGAAGGGCACTCGGAGAGCGCAGACCTCCGCCAAGGCCAATAGTCCAGTCTTCTATGATATGTGCAAGCGCAACCAATATACGGATACGCTCCAAAATTTAATGGGTTCTTCCTTGGCCCATACTACACCCTTCCACGAAGTTTCATGAAAATCGGGCCTGTAGTTTTTCCGTAATCCTGCTGACAAACAGACAAACAAATGGCACCGAATACATAACTTCCTTGGCGGAGGTAATGAAACAAAATTACAGACAAAACGATTGCTTAAAAGTGGACCCCATTAAGACCAAGCAATGTCATCAGTCAGTTTACTTACACGCTGAACTCGCCATTTTGGCCAACATGCTCTTCCTCAGGTAAACTCTTCCTCTAGAGAGTTGCCATGGAAGAGGACCTGCATGTATATCTTTAGTGTGGAGGTATTTTTAGATCTGTCTCATCTTCTTCTGATCTGCATCATCTTAACAACACAGGCTTATATGTCTTCAGAGGTAATTACATTTAAAGATGTGTCAAGAATGAGTTTAAAGTCGGTATTGTTCTATTATTTGTTGTTGATAGATATGGTGCGTTCGATTCTGTTGGGTTTCATTGGTGTAATACTGGTGTAATATAATCTAATATATAATTGTAACCCTTCAAACCAGGATCATATACTGCATACTACACATACTACATCCAAAGTACTTACTGCTACGGCTGCTATGAACCAAGTCTAGGTCTGAACAAAGCCAGAACTAAGTGCTGAAACACCTGCGGGGCGTCACCCCAACTCCATACCCCTAATGATGGGCCTGGAGAGAGAGAGAGAGAGAGAGAGAAAGAGAGAAATAGAGAGAGAGAGATGTGTGCACATGTATGTGTGTGTCTGAGGTTGGCCCATAGTCATGTGTCATCGTGGTAGTGAGGTGAGGTTGGGGGTTACATTGTAGTTGTGGCAAAGGGTGTGTTCAAGAACACAATGTTTTGTGCGTGTGTGTGTGTGTGTGTGTGTGTGTGTGTGTCTGTGTACCAGAGGCCAAAGCCAACCACCCCCACAACGCACAGTGCTCTCTGTGTCCCGTGTGCGACAGGGTGGGGGTTCTTCTCGTCATAAACAAGTGGTGTGAAAAGAGACACAGCATGTGGAGAGACAGCAGTATGCATCCAAGTTTCATATTTATGGTTTATATAAGAAGAGGTACAAACACAGTGACACAATGTGCAAGCAAGTTGATTAATGTTTACTGCCAATAGTCGCTGGTTCCAATAATTTGGACAGCCTGTGTGTGTATGTGTGTGTGTGTGTGTGTGTGTGTGTGTGTGTGTGTGTGTGTGTGTGTGACTCTGACTCATGTTGGCACATGCCTGTGTTCAGATACTGCTTTGTAGTCAGTCACGTTCTATGTGTTGGCAGAGGTGGCACTTTCATCATCATCATCATCATCATCATCACACAGGCACGCACACACACACACACACACACACAGTCATCAGGTTTAAATAAGGCGACACAAGTACAAGTCAAGTCAATACAATGTATGTGTTGAGCATACAAAGAAAAAAATGATAAATCACACTTTTACAAGCAGGGGCATTTCATAAAATGTCAGAAATGCTTTTGGATTGTGAGTGACGTACTGAGTTATTTCTCTCTCGCTGGGTTTGTGGAGAGTGTTTTTAATAGTAGCTAACCGTGTGGCTGCAGGCCGAGTGGCCAGTGTGGTGTAAAGGCAGCAGTCGAGAGTCCCTTTTTCATGACCTGTTTGGGTGAGGAACTCTGCTGACACACCACCGACATTTGTGCGCATACACACACACACACACACGCACAGACACGCCCATATTGCATGTGCACACACACAGCCTTGGACATACTTGGACAGACACCGACTGTCCATGCAATATGCTCACACATGCATGCAGAAATGAACGTGCACATACACACACCGCTGACTCAAACACGCACCTACATGTGTACAGAAACACACAAACTATGCAATGTGTGCACACATGCATGCAGATTTGCATGCACACCCCCACCCCTACACACACACACACACACACACACACATTGTGCACACACAAACACACATACAGTATTTATTCTAAGAGTGTATCCCTCCCTGATGACCGGTTAGGGTGCGGAGTGCTGCCGGCAGTGCAGACCAATCCAAGTCATTCTACAGTTGATTTACTGTCCCACCACCAGTCCACTACTGTATAATTACCCAAACACACACACACACACACACATATACTTGCACACGCACACATACACATATCACACATGCACAAGTTCACATGTATAAAGTATATCACAGGAAAATAAAAATAACTTCTTACTTTGTATACCATTTTGTTTATTATTGTTTCATGTGTAAGTGCTCTTAGTGTTTTGTGCATTCACTAAGGAGCCAAGGCAAAGACTATGTTCTGTACAATGAAGTTTTTCTGATTCTGCTACAGTAGGCTACACTGAAAAGCACACATATGAATAGGCACAGACACATGCACACATACTTAACGTGCGCGGCCACACAAAGATGCGTGGTGTGAACGCTCAAGCATAAGCCCACGGGTGAGGAAACTGCACACTCTATTTAATCTTTATTCATTTTCTCTATCCACTTATTAATACTTTTCAGAGTCACAGGAGTCTGGAGCTTATCCCAGCATTCACTGGGCAGAAGGCAGGGAAACACCATGAACCGGTCGCCAGTCCACTACAGGACTAACACAGATATACAGACAATCACACTCACATACTCACATTCACACCTATTGACAATTGAGAGTCTCCAGTCCACCTGACTTTCATGTCTTTGGATTGTGGGAGGAAACTCCACACACACGGGTCATACACAAAGGGTTAGGGTTTAGGGCTCGAACCTGGGTCCTTCTTGCTGTGAGGCGACACTACGAACCACTGACCTATTAGGCCGCCTCTTTATTTAATTTTTACTAACCTAATGTACAAAAATGCAGTATAGCTGCCCTTTTTACGTATTCCTAATGTATTTTAAAACCTATCTGGTCCATGTGCATTTCATAAGATTTACTACTGTAAATCTTGAATATCTTTGCGAAAGAGCCATTCTGATGTAGTGGCTCCCCCTTGTACTCATGTAATTTTGCCCTTGTCCTCAGCCGAGTCTGCCTGCCTGCCCCAGTCCGATTTGTCACTCTCAAACCTGCAATTGTATTCAAGGCCAAATATAGGGGTGGGAATGCTAGGGTGGGCTGTCTATGTGTCACACAACAAAGCTTCGCACAAGGGTGTAGCCCTCTCCCTTACATCCTCCCACCTAACCGCCCGGCATGGCCAAGTTGTTTGCATGGAAACGCTGGTGAGTGAGTGTGTGTGTGTGTGTGTGTGTGTGCGTGTGTGCAGAGAGGTCCAAGCTCTCCCCACCCTCCTCTCCTCTGGTGAAGTAGAGAGATTACTCCCTTCTCCCTCCCCTCTCTCTGCCTTATTTCGAGACTCAGTATTTCTCAGAGATTCTCTCTCTGTCACTCCTTCTGTCTATTGCACTGACCTTCAGCGTCTCTTTTTATCTCTCCCTCCCTTTATCTGTTTTTTCTGCCTGTTTGTCCGTGTCTCTATTTCTTCTCTTGCTTCTCTCTACCTGTCTGATGATCTTTCCGTATTGTTGTACTTCCTTTCAATTACACTTCCTTTTTCTCCACCAGCTTGTTTTGTAATGGATTCATAGACTATCTGAAGTTACAGAAAATCTTTCAGAATTCTATTAAAGGTTTTTGACTTGGGTTCGAGGGCAAGTGAAATAAACACAAATGGGTAAATGCCAGCCTTTTGATGCCTATGTGATTTGTACAAAGTTACAAGCCGTTGTAAGGCATGAATTGGAAGTTCCCTATTATTACATGGTATAAAAAATGGTGGCCTTTAATGTTGAGAGATGGAAAGGGAGATGATTATGGTTTATGTGCCAGGGCATCCCGATTATATGACCACGAAAACCCATGCTGAGTCACAGAGGTCAAGATAGGATGTGAATGAAACAAACACACACACACACACACACACACACATACACGAAAAGGCGGCAGAGAGAGAAAACATTGACATGCAACATTTTTAGTTTCTCGCATGGTTTATATCATTTAGTTTTAAGGTTTACAAATCAAGTCCTATTTCACCCATGTACTGTGAACAATTCATGCGCACCGTAATGCAACTATTGCATAAGCCGTTTCCATTCTAATTTGACAGCTCCCCATAATAATCCCCTTTACCTGAGTGAAATAGGCTGCTTATTTCGACTATCCAGAGAAAATTGTAGGAATCTGTGGTCTGCTAAAAAAAAAAAGAAAAAATAATTAAGGAGGTCGATGTGAGGGAGTGTGTATGGGCTAGAGCCACAGGTTGAATTTTGCCTTATATCTCTGTCGTATACAGCCTCCAGTGCTTTTCAACAGATGCAAACTTGTTCAGTTGTTCTGACAAATCCGCTCTCCTTTATTTCTCTGACACTTATCAAAAAATGTCAACATTACGGTGCTTACGGCCGTCTAAAAGCCGTGTGATGTCCATGTCTTGCAGCACGTATAGCATAAACTTTGTCTCTCTAAACTCCAAAAGTGTTGACTCCTGTTTTGCGCGCCATCTTGGTCCAGCCCAGTACAGACTATATTTAATTTCCACCCCCACATATCAGAATGAGCTGGGCACATGCGCAGCTTGACCACAGTTCAAGAAATATGACTAAGGTGTATACATGTCCTAACAGGTGTCTTTTAATGTGATTATAATTGGAGTTCTCCACATAAGTCACTGTGGTTATGTTTGCTCTACTAAGAGCATAATTACATTACTATTGTGTGTATGGTGTGGTGTTTGCATTGGCTCTGACTTACTTGCATTACTGCCTTAATTATAATCGCATTTTCGATGTGCATGTAAAAGTGCCAATTGACAAATAGAAACGCCATCTTCTTTTATAGGCTTCAGAATATGGTTTAACCAAATTCTCTGCCAGGCTTGTCTCTCAACACATCCAACAGGTCTCACTACTATCCTAAACTTGAGCCCACACTCCCTGCTCGACACAATGAGACATCAGTATAATTTGTCTGATGAGCAGGGAGGCACATGGCGCACCCCGGGCTCAAGTGCCCCTCCGCCCCGTGATGATACTCCTGAAATATGCAGCGTGTGTGACAGCAGCTACACCTGTGAGTCACCTGTGTGTGTCCGCGCCCCTGAGATATCCATCATCCGTCACTCCCCCCTAACCCATCTTGCGTGCGCGCACACACACACACACACACATGCACACACACACCGCCACTGAGGGCAAGGGAGGGGGTTCGGTCTGGGCTGAGGTGCAAGACGCCGCCTGCGTGCTTTAATTTTCACCTCCCCCACCATGACTCTCTGCAACTGGTGACACAAGTGGCCTCCTGCTGCACGTCTCTCCTGTTTTCTCCTCTATCTCCCACTCCTGCCTTCTCCGCCCCCTGTCCTTGTCTCTTCTCTAATTTCCCCCTCATCTCCTCTATTCTTTTCTCATCTTCTCTGTCACATTCTCATCTTGTTTCCTTTCCTTTGCTCCCCTATTGTCCCCAGTGAGAAAACATCGTTACCATAGCAGTTGCCTGCATAAAACAAGACAAAACAAGTCCTCATTCACAATAGCAAAACAAAAAAAAACAAAAAAAACAAGACAAATGGACAGCAACAGCAAAGCCACCAGCATTTAAAGCATTATATGACACAAAGAAGGGATCTTCTCCTCACTCCTTTCTCCTTGCCTCTCCTTTCTTACGCTTTCCTCTCCTTTCCTTTTAGCCACAGCAAAGTTCCGATGATAGTATGCAGATGGGCATGATGGGGTTTTTAACATTGCACACACACACATGCAGGTGTGTGCGCGTTTCTGTGCTGTTTCTATGCATGTATGCACTTTTAAATGCTTGTCAGACATTCATGCATAGGTGTTTACGTGTAAGCATGTACTGTACAGTATATACCTTAGTGCAAGCCTACACACGGATGTGTTCATTAAGCATGCATGCGTATATGTACGCGCACACATGTTCACAGGAGTGCGTATTTATGTTTGTGTGTGTGTGTCCCGTATTAGTCATACTATGAGGATCTTCAGCAGTGTGCGCGTGTGTGTGCGTGCATGTGTCTCATCAGCTGATGAGGTGTTTACTAGGTTCTGTCTCTAGCCTGGAGGGAGCCCAAGCACACTCTAGTCCCAGTCACCACACACTAGAGTAATTGGCCTTTTCACACTGCATAAGCTTCATTATCTGCACCCCCATTTGCAATGCAGAATGTAATGTGCCACAGAGTATATGGATTGAATGCATAAACAGTTTTGGTTCAATATTCATTTTTTGGGAGGGGTTGGGTGTGGGGTTCACAATGAATGATTTAGGGGGCCTACTAACTGCAGCAAAATGTCTCCTACAGTCATCATTTGGCCCAGTGGGTTTCTAATGATTGATATTTTGGTTCAGTTTCAAATCATTATGTATGTTTGAGTGTGTGTTTGTTATGTTTTACCGCGAGAAAGCCAGTTATTCAGTCAGACAGTTACTCAGTCAATTATTTAGTCAGTGAATCGGTCAATTAGTCAGTGAGTTCCCCCATCTAAATGCCCTCCAAAGCCAAAAAACAGTAAAACTGAGAAAAATTACTTTTAACAAAAGTTTATTTCCTGTCCCATCAAAAGTAGTGTTGGCAACTGAAGCGAATAGTATATCATTAGTAAAAAATGGTATCATATAATTTTGTTCATATACAATGTAAACCATGTCATGACCTTTGCCAGCTCTTCTTCTATTTATTCCAAACAAACCTACTGCATTTATCCTGAGAAAGACCAACCTGACACCGGGTGTTTAGGTATGGGTATAGGTTGAATAACTATTGTGTTATATTAATTATATTATAAAAAAAATGCTTGTAAGTGTAGCTTTACTACTAGCAAGCCTGAGTAAGTAAATTTGCTTCTCTAAAATTTTCAAAATTATTGATTGTAATCGTTAAGGGTAGTGAACTATAGAAACAATTTTTCAATCCTCCCAAAATGTAAAATTCAAAATTTTTCCATATTCATGTACCCTTTTCTTTCCATATGCCTCTTACCCCCCCACCCCCAACTTTGAGGTTATTGGAATTTTTGACAGTCTACAATTAGAAGTTAGAAGACTTAGAAGTGAGATGTTTCATTTTCTATACACAAGATAGAGACAGTTTCACAAAATTGTCATTTAATGCATTTTGCATTTGTAGGGCAAATAGATAACCAGGCTAATTCCAGGCTATCCTGATTTTCTGTGTTGGTACATCAGTAGCAGTATGTGATACTGTAAATATGATACAAGAGGATATGGGATATTTTGGTGTGCGTCAACTTAATTTCTGAAAGAAGACCTTTATAAGAAAGACCTTTTCTTACTATTGAACCAAACAGAACTACTTGAAGTTCATAATGAAAGCTTGGTAGGAGAGATAAACCTATAAATTGGTCATGTCCAATAATCTAATCACTATGTTCCCTCTTTAGTTAGCTCTATTACAGTTCGCTCACCTATCGCATATGACACTGATCTCTGGTATCAGCTGGTTGCCTGGTTTCTGTGTCTGTGCGTGAACTTAAATTGATTCCCTACTACTTCCCTGACAAGAAATTTGATAATGAGACTCTGGATTCCACTCCTTCCTGCCAGGCTCAGAACGGCACATCTTCTCCAACTACGGCTCCGCCATCTTCCGTGCAACGACCGGCTCTTCTCAGACACTTGTTTCGCCAATCCTTGTCCCAACCCTGAATCTTAGATATAGGCCTATCACCTAACCGTTCTGTCCAAACTCCACAGTTCACTTTCCTCTCATGTACCACCTCCTCCCTGTTTTTCTCCCAAGTCGCTTCACAAGCTCATTCTCCTCTCTAGATATATCAAATAGAGTCCACTGGCGGTGTTTCACCTCAACCTTGAACTCCGGCTGTGGGCTGACTTCACTCCGCTGCACCAGAGTCAAAGATGTTGTTCAAGCCGTACATTTCACAATTTTCATTAAACCTCATGTTCTTCTCTGCCTTATTCCAGTTTTAATGGGAGAATCACTGACTAAAAACACAGTTGCATCATGCAAATCAAGTCACTCACTCAAAGTGGTTCATTGAACAGTAGGACAAAATGAACAGAAATGGTCCATATCGGCATTGTCGGGAGAAAACCTTGCAAATCCAATATTGGTAATTTTCATGTTTTAACTTAAACTGAATTGACATGCTTCTTTATGGATTGAGGAAGTTCTACTACCCTTGGAGCTATTGAAACCCTTTCAAAACCCCACTGAATAAATTGATAAATGCACGGTGGTCAAGCTAAAAACAAGGTAGTTTTTCTTAGTTCCTGGAAAGTTGACATTTTGGAGATACAATTTTTTCACCCGACAACAACGACATATTCACAGGAATAGGCGTTCGTAGATTTAGGGGAGCGCCATTGTAACAGAACATCATACTGATTTGAAAACTTTGTTTAAAGCATGACTGTGTCCTCACTCTCTTCTGTTCCTATTTGGTCTTTACTGAATGCTTTTGGTGCCCAACAAGTGCTCAACCATTAACACTACCGATTCTCCTATAAAAAGACAATGACAGTGACAATGGAAAGGGCATTATGTGACTACTAATAGGCAGAGGATGTAAGGGTGAGCATGCTATTTTGGTCTGCGTAGGGAAGCTAGCGAGGGCAACTGGCTGGACTGTGAGAGAGCCGGAAGTGCAGTAATGGTCATCGTCTCCTGGGGGTCTGAGGGTGAGGTCAACGCCACCAGGCCGCGCCTCTGCTTCTCAGGCGGGCTGGAAAAGTGTCGAAATGGGAGGGGTGGACAGAGGGGTGGAGGGATGAGGGCATGGAAAGAGTGCAGGGAAACTGAGCTCCAAGAAAAAGAGAGTGTGACAGCATTGGCTGTTGTGCCCACACTTGGATACACCTGCATGAAGACACACACACACACACACACACACACACACACACACACACACACACACACACACACACACTTATCAGCTGCCTCTTGTGAAGTCTGGTCCAACAGGAAACAAAGAGGAAGCGCTCATGCGTCACCATGGCGATAACCCTGACCGGATCTTAGTTCCATGTGCACCATGGCAACCACTGAAATGTCCCACGTCTGCACCAAACACTCTTAATCAATTACTCCAAGTAGGCCTATATAATGTGATCCGAGAGTGGTGGACAATGGTTGGACATTTTCCATGTGTACCAAGCACACCTTACTAAACAATTGATTTTAAAGTCGTTTTTGGTTATTGATTAAGTGAGGAACCAATCAAAATGCTCAAATCAATCAAAAGGCAAATGAGGAATCAAGCAATAAAATTCTTTTAAAACTGTCACACATTTACCATTTCAGGCAAAACATAAATATGATGAAAAAGTAAAAATCCAAACCAAGTAGAAAACGGTAACATTTAATATGATTAACTACAGCTGGAAAACCACAAATATGTTAAACAGTAAAATTCTGAGTATTAAATAATGTGAAATTCCCTCGTTGAAATGGACAATTTTTATAACAATCAGCAAGCAAGATGTAGATTCAGGAGTGTTTCAGGCGAGTTGCATATCATTCCCTGGCAATACATCCAAAATGTCTGGTACTTGTGCGGTGCTTGAGAGTAGAATAAAATAGAATAGAATAGAATAGGAAACATATTTAATGAAGAGACTTTGATCTGAGTGAAAAAACTGAGCAACAATGGTTTTACCCTTGAACAGTTCACCTTTATCACGGAGGCCCAAAACCCAAAGCATTATGGGTCCGGGGGTATTTTCACAGTTAGACTACAAGTGAACATGTGCAGGCAAGCACATACGCCCTACCTTTTCTAATCTAACGGGGTCATCATATATGCATCCTCCTCCTCATCTTTGCCATCAGTGTGTGACTCAGACATGAAGAGCAGGAGGCCCACATGAAGCTGGCCTGACAAGGCCTACCCACAATACTGACCCAGAAACATTAGTCCTCTTCCACTTATCTACAAAAATACACGTGTAGCAAAACTCACACGGGGTATTGTACTGGTCTTTTCAGAGAACAGAGAAACACTGTCCCAGCTTAATGTCGCCATCTCAATCTGCTGGTGGTTGGACTTCCTGACATAAGTTATGACAATGTGTGCGGTTGGGAACCTACCTCCTAACTCCATCTCTGTGAGCACAGGTGCATCTCTTCTATTCTCTATACCCCCAGCCACCCATCCATTAAACTGTTAAAGTTTTTGGGAGGGCACGAAACACAGATGGCTTGGTGGCCTCATCACCAACAATGATGAGTCTGCTGAGGAGGTGAAGTGGCCTGTCATGCATCTAAATGTGCAGCCAACACAATGGAGCTGAACATGCTCAAAACTACTGAGATGAAGATCGACTTCTGAAGGAACACACCTGCTCATATACTCCTGAAGATCACTGACTTAATTGTGAGTCCAGCTGAGTCATTTTAGGTCCTGTGGACTGCCATCAACAACAACCTCAAATTGGATAAGAACATCTCCCTCCTAATCAAGAGAGCTCACCAGAGGTTTTTACTGTGGCAACTGAGAAAGCTCAACCTCTCACAGCCAATCAAAAGCATCCTCACATCCACCATTACAGTCTGGTAAAGCTCTGCCTCATCTTGTTCGAAGGACAAGGACATGTTGTCCGAGCAGGCCAGTGACTGTCAGCTGCCCTCCATCAAGTGTATGACACCAGAGTCAATAACAGGGCAGGAGGGACTGGCACCGACCCCGTCCACCTGGGCGTGCTGTCACTATTTAAAGAACAATTCCAGTGTGATTGGAGTTTCTGCAGATTTCCTGCAGTCTCTTGCTCCTTTTACAGCTATAGTCCGTGGCGGGAGTGTGTTGCTTTGGTTTGTCTGTCTGGGATGTGACTGACACAAGGCGGTTCCTCATAACGTAACCGCCAACAACCTTAGCTATTGTTTTAAAGTTTTACGCAGAAATCGGAGAAGCAGAAAGTGGAAGTAAGACTGTCTCAGCTCCCAAATGTGCGCATTAATATAAAACTGTGAACAGAAGTTCTTTCAAAATGGAACAGCTTATAGACTGATATTTGCGTTCTGATGCAACTTTGCAAAATGTCTCCAGAGTTGCTTTCTGTGCCGTTTGGAATTGACTGGGAGTGAATCAGCCTGAGAGGTATGGCAAAACGGAAATATCTTTATTCGTGGTGCATGCATGTCAATAATCATTAAAGGGACTGAAAATGTTAAAAATGAGCAACACTCTGGAACACACAGGAATTGTCCTATAAGTAAGTTTAAGTCCCTGTGCACTTCAGACCTTTCTCCAGAAAGGTAAGCTCTCCAGCACCCAGAAGTTATTTAATGCATCTCATTCTATTTAGTATTTCTTCCCCATAGGATACTAGACCAATGCATTTCCAATAAGCAACTACACTTGCCTCAACAGCTACCACCATACTGTATGCCACACTGGTTAGCCACAACTATATAGAATTAAATGTTAAATGTAGCCTATATGTAGAGTGTCCATACTCATACATAGCATGCATTGCACTGTCCCTTTACACTGGATCTGTTCACTACATTCCTTTAGTCCTTAATTTATTGCATTTGGCAATCTTAAATTCATCGTGTCTGTTTATGACAGATTTTGCTTTCACTGTCTTTTTCCTTCAGCTAATCACTTTCCAATTATTTTATCATTCTGCGCTCAATAAATTTTGAATTACACATAATGAAGCACTGGGTCAGTGAACACTGGCTAGACCAATCAGTGCAATTAGAAATGGAACATTGTAACGTCCATATCAACAAGTTTAATCTCTGTCTCAGCATAGCAGTACGCCTCTAGTTTGTCCCCACCACAACAGATAAGGCTATACACACACACACACACACACACACACACACACATACATACATATTTATATATATACACACAGTATACTGTATGGTAATTGTTGTTTCCGTATATATGTGTGTTTGTGTGTGTGCTCTCTTACTTATGACTGCATGTCTGTGTGTGTATGTGCGTGTGCATGCGTGTGTGTATGTGTGTGTGTGTGTGTGTGTGTGTGCATGCACTTGTCTGCCTCTGTTTCTGTGTGTGGGGGTGTTTGTGCTTCTTGATGGGGGAGTGAGAGGCCCAGTTAGGATTTCGGTGGTCCCAGCGTGGCCTTTTGTGCCGTCGGCCAGAGGCTGATGCCCAAGGAGGTGAGCTGATTAGAGCTTGTTCGCACCACAACACATCACACACTGCCTGCAACAACCAGAGCAGGCACAGAGGAGCTGTGTATACAATGGGTAAAGAATATGGAAAAAGCTAGCATAGTGTGTACTTGTTGGACTTGATGGAGTGCATAACAAAAGTTTAGGAGGAGATAGTCTTATGTTCAACTAACCTATTTACCTTAGGTGCTCATTTTTATGGACAAACGTTTTTTTGCACTCCCCATTTGGCTATTTCTGTTATGAACATAGGTGGGACCCAAACGCAGGACACGGACAGGGTGGTGTTGGTAAGGAAAGGTTTTATTGTAAGGGAGGATCTGGATGAGGGGCTGATGGCAGGGAACGGGAATCCTGTGGCTGCAGGGGGAGTGATGGTGAGGAGGAGCGGGGCTCGGCGTGAGCGTGGGATAAGGGGAAGCGTGGCAGGCAGGGGTAGCTTGCAGGCTAGCAGGTTGCTGGCAGGCAGGCAGGGAGGGAGACAAGCAGGAGGACAGGCAGGTGGGTGATGATCCTGGGGCACAAGAGAGACTGGTTAGTCACAGGAAACATGAAGAGACAAAGTCACTGGGAGCTCTAACTAGATTGGCCTTGAAGCGTAACTACCACTGTGGTTGAAACAACAATCTGGCGAAGAACGGTTGAAGAGCCGGGGTAGATATACTGCAGGCAGATGAGCTGATGAGAGGCAGGTGAGCAGACTGGGAGAGGTGATGAGCCGATTGCAGACAGGTGTGCAGGATGAGCAGAGCCGGGAGCCAGGAGAACGAGGAAGGGAGACCATGCCCACGACAATACATACACAAACAAAATATAGACAGAGAGAGAGACAGACAGGGGAGCGCTGGGAACACTGGGAACACAGGGAAGGGGAAACACAAGGAAACACTAGGGAATCTTCTGGGGGTACGGCCACAGCTGTAACAATATCAGCAGTTACAAACCTCCCCGCCACAGCTTGCTCACCTTTTGCAGAGAACACCTATCTCGCTCAATTCGGACAACTTGTTTCTTTTTCGTCTGTGCAGGAACTTCAATGGATTTTGTCACCTTGTCAAGAAATTTGATAATGAGAGTCTGGTTTCTCCTCCTCCCTGCCAGGCTCAGCGCTCCGCAGCCTCGCCACCTACAGCCCCACCACCCACCATCTTGGATCTGCTCTTCAATTCCACAGATCTCTCTCTCTCTCTCTCTCTCTCCCTCTCTCTCTCGTTCCCCACGTTTATACCACCCTTCCTTCCCCTGGCTGGGATTCTTGTAGGGGTTCCAATTCCCTGTAGCCCAATATTAAAAACTGTATGGCCCGACACTTGAAGGACAACACGTTTCTTTTCCCATCTGAGAGCTCGCATCTCCTCCAGTGAGTCTACCAGGCCTCACAGACCTGCAAATGTTATTACAATGCATTTAGATTCTGAGTGGCAAATAAGCCTATACATATTCCTCTCTGCAATATTTGGATGTAGACTTATCGGCTTACAATTCAAAATTCAATTTAATTCAGTTTTAACAATTCAAGAGATGATGGCCCTTAGGCTCTGGAACAGCCTGCCATATAGTATTAGGTCTGCTGATTCAGTCCCTGTTTTTAAATCTCGCCTTAAAACCCATTTTTATAAAATTGCTTTCCCTAATGATTGATGGCGGTGCTCCTTACATGTTAGTGCTCGGTCCAGTTTTTAACATTGTGTTTTTGTATTTTATCCCTGTTTTTGCATTTTAGATTTCTGTTTTTGTATTTTATGTTCCTTTCCTGTGGAAAGGCCTTTGTGCTCTATGCTTGAAAGGTGCTATACAAATAAAATGTATTCTTCTTCTTCTTCTTCTTATTTTTTTTTTATTATTATTATTATTAGTAGTAGTAGTAGTAGTAGTCGTAGTAACAGTAGTAGTATACTAGGGGCATTTGTCCTACTGTTTCTCTTCAAACTTACCTGCCAATAGGTCAGTCAAAGTGCAGAAATGATCTGGTATTGACCAGATCTTTGTATTATTTCTTGTGCTTCTTTTTTGCTTCTTTTTTAGTGCAGCCTTAGATTTTTGCTTCTTTTTTAGTGCAGCCTTAGATACTGTTGATCATGGCATCCTTCTGGTCTGTTTAGAAAATGTTGTTGGCAGAACTGCTTTTCACCGGTCTCGTTCATGACTGGTCAGTTCTAGGTCATATCTTATTCTCTATTTAGATGTTCTTGTCAGTTCTTTTTAACTCTTCTGCAGATAATACACATCTTTACATAGCCAAAGCAACTGCAATAACACATCTTAAACAATTTAATCCTATAGCTTAGACTTCAAGGGATGGATGACAAACAGTCTTTCTTTCATCTCTTCACTTTCATTTCCTCAATGTGGACAAAACTGAAATTCTCATTTCAGGCAAAGAACTCTCTAATCAGACATCTCACTTTCCGAATAATATTGTATTGACTTGAAATTGACTTGACTATTGTGGATATGTGACTAAATTAATTTTCAGTCTGATTTAAATTCAATTCAAAGAGCTTTATTGGCATGGTTTGACCACTGGTGGTCCGTTGTGGCACGAGGTTATAAATTTTGCTGCAGTGACGGCACATTTAGGCATTTCACCAAGCAAATATGGTAATTTTTCTGTAAGGTTTCCCTCTAAGTACCTTCTCCCTCTCACCCTCCCCATAGTCGCCCCCACTGCCAGTCGCACCCCGGCCTCTGCCCCCTCCATCCCACATGCAGACTCCTCTTCCTCAGCCTCCACTGCCGGTCAGTCCCGGGCCTCCATCTCTTCCACCTCACCTGTGAATCCTCCAACCTTCTCTCTCCTCCTCCACAGCCTCCACTGTTGGAGGCTGCCAGTGTCGGCGCCTCTACTTCAGATCACGGTTTCAAATCGTGACGCTTAATAGCTTTCCCAGCGTTCATAGCAGCGACGGCTATAATGCGGCAGCCTCAGTTGACTCCTCTACTTGTTTTCTTGACTCCAGTTCATCATTCCCCTCTAGGATTACACCCCAAGACAGCCCATCAGCTGTGCTCACTGGCCTCAGCCCTTTCCCATGCCCCTTCCTTCCTCTGCCCTGTCTTTCAGCCTCTTCCTGCTCTGGCCAGCCTTTTGCTTTCCTCATTCCCCTCATCCCAGCACACATGCGCTACAAATGCCTATTCTCCTTTCCTCTGAATTCACCACCACTTCTCTTGTTCAAAGTCATCTCTATCTGCCCTCACTGCCATACCAAATTATTACTCATCCATCATCCAAATTATTTAGCCATCCATTTCAGGGGATCGCATTTTTCACTTGCCACCAAGGGTGCGACTACTCCTAAAGTTTGTTTTCTTTGGTCCGAACCATAATGGAAAATTTTACTTTGTTGCATTGTTGGTTCATTTAGGTTCACACTGCACCAACTGCAAGTGAACCAGGGCTTGTAAACAAAAGTCACAAGGTCTGTGAGGCCTAGCAGGCTTACTGAGGAGATGCGAGCTCTAAGATGGGAAAATCTGATTCCAGTCCCTGTAACTTCAGCTAAGCATGATGACTTGTCTTGCCCTTGTCTTGAGCTCTTAATTTACCTTCTCTGGTCTTCATCCCAGGTAAAAACACATGAAGAAATATAGCTGAATATAAGCATCAGTCCAGACTTGCCCTCGGTTCATTTTGTTGTGCTAGTGTTGAGTAACTGCTGGCTATCAGATGTCAACGTCCATCTCTTTATACCCTTAAAACCATATGGAACAACAGCTGAAAAATGAACAACAAGTTTCCTGTAACTGGCACCATGGTTCTCTTGGAAGAGGACCAAGACCCACATTTTCAGGCGGTCTCAGTGAGGTTGTTTGATGTGTCCTCGAGTTCGAATGGCATCATTCTCACCTGCCCAAACGAATCAGACTAAAGGAGTAAATGTTTGAGGAGTTCAACTTGAACCGCTCAAACATGCTTGGTGTGATCATATCCTTAGGCGTGTCAGCCATGTGTGGACTGGAAAAGATGTTCCTACTGGAGTGCAGAAACTCTTCATTCATTCACTCAGCCACATTCTTCTATCTTGCATCCTACCCAGAACATTTCCTGTTATTTACAGACACAACATTCTCCGTTGGGTTTGGAATCCTTACAAGGAACAATGATTCACCTCTCGTATGCCTCTGCTCTTTACAAGCTCTAACCTATAACAGGTTTGACGGGGTTATTTATTGTGCCCTCTGCAATAACTTCATTATCAGAGTTGTCCACGTTCCCAGTCATGCAAACATCATTACCGACTTCCTCTTTCGTTTTCAGTTTGTCATTCAACGTTGGCGCCTGATGTGGATCGGGGCTGAACCCCAGCTTCTGCATAGCCAGAACTGATATTCCTCTGAACCACTTTCCACACAGTCTGTGGGTGTTCACCATAGGCGATTTATGTTTCTACCGGTGGGTGCTCAAAACAGTTGAATGCCCCACCCCCACGCCCAAGATAAAACTTCTGCAATAACCATAGCCTACATGACTTGTTGCTATACGGATTTGGAAAAAGTAGTCAAACGCACGCATTTCAGCACCACAGGAAATTAACAGCGACCGATACACACACACACACCCACACACATTGGAGATCAAACGTTTAACTAACGATACACACCATGAAACACACCGAAAATAATGATCAGTGCCACCGAAATTATTTAGTAACACAACACCAATGTGGCTGTGAGACACCGCTGCTGTAGTACACCCATAAAGAATGCAACATAACAGTATAGGGTACAAGGGGCCTATTAACAAGCCAACCAAGTTATAATATTGTTACACACACAAAGCATACAAGCGCACGCAGTAAAATACAGTTAAGTCAATTCATTCATCAACACATAGGCCCACACAGCTACTAAATATTAAAAATTGGATTTGTTTTTCACTCACCATTGACGTTATTTCTTTACGAGGAAAGTGTTACTCCTTGCAGCCGTGCGCTTGATGAATTCATCTGCGATTACATCCAGGTTCCTATTTCGTGACACATTCTTGTGAGTTCAATACAGCAACATGTGGACTGCAGATAAGTTTTAAGACGCCGCAGGCCTGAAAATGACCTTTCTGAACTGCAGGATGTTACAGGGACAGTCAGTGTGAGTTTCAGTAGTTTGGCGATCTCTGGCAACATGGTTCTCAAGTGCTCTCTCTGATCGCCTTTCAGGAAGTCCAGTACATCTTGAAAAGTAGCTAGGCGTCGTTTTGCTACGTCCATGCACATATCACGATGCAGTGTCAGCCTGACTTCATCCAAATCATCCCCATGGAACTACATGATGCTTTTGCAGTCGCCCTTTCTGGTCACAAGATCCTCAACATCTTGCATGTGTTTGAATGCAAAAGGACTAAATCTGCAATCCAGGGATGTTGATGCTGTATCCATGATCTCAAAGTATTTCTGTCGGTTAGGTCTGGGATGATATGCTTATCTCCCGTTTCGATACTATCACGATACTTGGGTGCCAATTAGATATGTATTGCGATTCTTAAGTATTGCGATTTTACAAGTATTGCGATTCTATATAAATATGGCCATCACACCGGAGGGTTTCTCCGTCTATCGGCAAGACAGAACGAGGGACTCAGGCAAGTCGAGGGGAGGGGGTGTGTGCTTTATGGTTAACTCTTCGTGGGCCACGGATGTCTGTGCCTTAAATGCACACTGCACTGGAGCTGCTGACCATCAAAGTCTAGACCCTTCTACATCAACACAAATACATTTCGCCATCTGCTGGATAAAAGCGGTAACTTCTTTCCACCTCGTCTAATAAAACGAAGCAATTGAATTTGAATTATATCAATTCAGGAATAAGAAAATCAATTTAAAAATCGTAAAAAAAAATAATCGCGATACTTAAGTGAATCGATTTTTTTTCCCACCCCTACTGTCGACACATTGCTTCTGGTGTTTGAAAGCTGTGTGGCGGCGCACCTCCATCTTCCAGTCGGCGGGGAATTTTTCTTGGTCTTGGCACAGTTGGGCTCTCACGTTCAGGTCATGTGCTGCAGCGGTAGTGTTTTCCCAAAATTCTTGGAATCCTTCTTCACGAAGACACGTTATGTCTTCTCTGAGCGTGTCAACCATCTGTCTAGCTTTCTGTAGGTACAACTGGCTCTTTTGGAGTGCAGCATTGTTTCCATGCGCGAGAAGAATTTCAGCATGAGTTTCAATGAGAAAAAAGTGCTAAATTTCTGCAGGTGCAAAATCAGACCATTACCTCCTGCGTCACCTTTGTCGTTTAAACACAGGTCCTCGAGAAATTCCATTAGCACACTGTAGTTGGAAACAATGGATTGTAACGAGGCCGTTTTCACGGTCCAGCGTGTCGGGCACAGAGGTCTCAAAGACGGTGCTTCTTTGCCTTGAAACTCTTGGAACCAGGTGAGTCACTTTGGCAAATTTCTGATCAGTGTTATCATGTCACAAATAAGTGCAATGAAGTTGCGACACGCGGGAATGTTGTGGGCAACATCATGCACAACCAAATTCACGACATGTGCGGTGCAATGGATGTACAGTGCTCGGGGCTCCTGTTCCTGCACGCGAGCCTGTAGACCTGTTCTGGCCTGGTGGAACTGGAAATCGCACTGGTGGAAATTGTTGTTCTTGTTTTTTTAATAAGAAATTTGTCCATTTTGTTGGGCTAGGTCATCAGCCTTGCTCTACACATGATTGGACAGTGCGCATTGCGTCTAATGTTAGCCAATCACATTAAACCTATGACTTTTGGATCAACTTGTTTTGCAACGTGGGCTATGCCGCGTGGAGTTTGCTATCAGTATAAATTTGGCCCTGGCCGCTGGCGCATATACAGTAGGCCTATCAAGTGCATTTTCCCCGTGGGTGCTCGGCCTTCTCCGTGGGTGCTCGGGCCCAGAAGCACCCACGGAATCTGCGCCTATGGTGTTCACAGAAGTCATGATTCAGGATGTGAATTGAGGTCACAGTTGAATATATTTTTGTACGGCGGCGGGGGAAAAACGTCAGTGTCTGCTGCTTGTGTTCATTCCTAAAAAAAAATCCCCCCTAAATTTCCCATTGATAAGTACAAAGTAAGTTCTCATAAAAATTAAAGTGGATACAGACAACTTTTCAACTTTCCCCCCGTTGTCCCCACCTAGCATTTCCAAGTGGTATTGTTGTTTGGGCCACTGTCGCAAAGCAAAGACAACCGGATCGCTTTCTGTTAGAGCCTAGCTCCGTGCAACAGAACAAACCATCTGTCTGCTTATCAACTCCTTGATCATAACACAATATAGTAACTTTCACCACTGCTCATTTTAGAAAGGCCACTGCAAGAAAACGTGTTCTTTGTTTAGATTATCAAAGATCATTTGTTTGTTTCTGGCTGTTAGCGTTAGCAACATGGCTAACATTGCTAACGCTAGCTACGCTAGCTAACGCTAGCAGCCAGAAACAAACATAGTTAGGACGTTCAGGATTCTTGGAACCTTGGTGCTATCTAGCGACCCAGCCCACGTTTCCACCAGTTTTGAGCGGAACCATTGTAATCAAGGATGCATCATCAACGGAGGGTGTTGCACAATGCACATCGGAAGTAAACAGTAGTAGCAAGATGGCGGATCGCATTGATTACCTGTGAGCTTTTGTTACGCCCACTGATGTCGTCACGGTTCACACTTGAAAACCTGCTATTTTTTGGTTCCAGCTGGGAACCAACTTTTCAGGTTCCGAACCAATTTATTTTTGGTCGAAATGCTCCAAACAGTTCAGAATTAGGTGCGGGAACCAGAACGGAACCCGTTCCATGTTGGTGGAAAAGGGGTAACAGTGGAGGGCTGACTTCACCCTGCTGTGTCAGAGCCAAAGATGTTGCGCAAGCATTACTTTCCACCTGGCTCCATGTTCTTCTCACTCTTATTAAAGTATAAATATGGAGATTCTAACACACACAACTGCACACACACACACACACACACAGATGCAGGTATGCACATGCACATAATCACAATCACACACACTGTACACACATGCATTCATGCATGCACACTTGCACTTAAGTTACACATGTACACACACTCTCACACTCTCTCTCTCTCTCTCTCACACACACACACACACACACACACATACAGACACATGTGAATGGTGGTGAGGCTATTCTACAACCACGGTTTATACATGTAAATATATTGCAGACGAACTGATACATGTAATTACTGTGCAGCTGAAATGATGATGAAGCTCACTGATGACCTAGATCCACGACGTCTGATAGTCATTTCGTAGACTAGTGTTAATATACAGTATGTCATGAGGCATCCAATTAGGGTAATGTGTGGGCTAGATATGCATACTTCCAGTAATACGCTGAATTTTAAAGCTGAATGCTAATGTGAAGCCCACAGGATAAAAAATAACAAAATATTGCATCCTTTAAATACAGAAATGTGCACTAAGACATCTCCAATCATGTTAACCATAAGGTTAAATATAATGTACACTAACAAGCCATAAGCTCACGTCCTGTCTCATAAAACCACCGTATAAAACTGATAACAAGCCCAGAAGGTGAGTAAACTGTTGAGTGAATCAAGAAACACAACAACCATCTGCGATGCAGTTTCCTTTCCACCTCCCCCAGTTCACACACGTCTTGCAACACAACTGTAAAACAGTTGGGTTTCCTTCTGTACATGTGAAAATGAGGGCGATCGATTGAGCTGGAGCTGAGCGGAGGGAGATGTTGATGGTGTGCGGCTGGGCCCTGAGCTAGTTGTTGATAGGTCGTCAGGTCACACACCCACCCACTCCTCATTTCCCATACTGCACTGCTGACATGGCAGAGCTCAAACCAGTGGTAGGCGGCACTTTCAAGGTGAGGCTTGGGGTTAAGACCTATTTTCATTAGCTGTAACATATTGGTTTCAATTTTCAACTTTTTTTTTTTTTTCCCACATAACAGCACCACCTGGGTCCTATAGCGAGTGTGTGTGTGTGCATGCATACATTTAATGTATAAAATATTAGAACCCCCTTTCAAAAATTGCATTCCCCATTTTCTGCAGTCCATGTTTCAACTGTCTGAAACCTTAAAATATTTCTTTAACCTATCTTCATCTATATCTCCACTTTATAATTTAATAGAAGAAATCAATATGGGAATCATATCTTTCAGGCAGTGCAGGCAGCTGTCTCCATGCCTAATGTGACATTAGAGCAAAAGCAGTTTGACTTTCTCCTTCTTCCTACATTTGATTTCAAAACTTTTTGTCAGGTCTACTGTTTTTTTTTCTTTTGAGTTACTTCATGACGGAATTTATATTTAGCAAAATAATACATTCAGCCTCCATAGAATGTGCTCAGTTTCACTGACTTAAATTGAAAACATATGCAATACAAAATTAGGTATGCAAATTACTTCAAGTAGGTCTCCATGTGTATCCATGTGTGAACATAATGCACTGTTTACTGTTTACTGTAAATTCAGGTCACTGTTAAAGCAAATTAGTCATGAGATTATTTTCTGAATCGCACTTCCTATTGTCTGCCTTTCATCTCTGTCATCATATATCATATATCTTCATTATCTTCCTCTTTTTTCCCTGTCTGCTCTCTGCAGTTCTAGGTATTTATCTGTTTGATATAGTTCTGCAGTGCATGCAACACAACACAGTGGGCTAGTTTGACACAGGTTAAGAAGTTTGTGAGTGCTAAAATGCAAAATTGTGCGTTCTAGTTCAGTATAGTCAGTTTATTAATCTCTTCTTGTACTTTTGTGCTTTACATTTGATATACCTCAAAATCTCAAAACATATCTTCATTAAGTTAAAAGAGCAAAAGTCTCCAGTTCCTTCCTTATTTTAATTCTGCACTTTGTTCGCGGAACGGAATTTTCCGTTTTGACGAATGCAAAACCATTGGCACCCATGTAAACGTTTAGTTGGCCTCAGTGTATGTGCATGTGTGTGAATGTGAGTGTGTGGATGCGTGTGTGTGTGTATGTGTGCTGGGGGCACAGGAGGGAAGCCTATTTTTAAATGACGAAAATTGGTTTAACGGCACACAACAAAAACTGGCACCTACCACTATCACCCCAATTGTTCATGCCATACCCAAAGAGAGCCAATTTTGTCAATTTTGTTTGGCAGCTTCAGGTGGGCAGCTACTATTTCACGGACATTTAAAGCTGATGGGAAGGGTAGTAGCTGTGTCAGCAGATCAGGTTTTGGGGATTGTAGAAGAATTGTAGCTCTAAGAACAACTCTTTTCCTCTTGTAGTCAATGGAAGATTGATAATCATGGCACTGTGCAACTTCTGGATAACTAATCCTTGACAAACAGAAGACAAACACTGAGTTGGTCTTCTGTATGAGCTGTTGTTGTGTGAGTCAACTCCTCTCTGTTCTTGTGGATGACTTTTTCTTTTTCATCACTGAGTCACCTTTTCATACAAATGGCTGATGGATTATTTATACAGTAATTCAATGAATACACTTGAAGTGTTAAAAACTGAGCGAATGCTAAATATGATTTTATGGTGAGTGCTTGGCTTCAACATAACTGTGTAACCTATTGGTCCAGATAACTCAGATTATCTGTGATGTAATGGGATAGTGGTTGAGACCGTGCCTCAGCAGACACATGTGCACCTGCTTGCCTGGGGTTAAGTCCTGGCCAAACCTTCACTCCTGTCTATTCCGTAACCCCTCTCAGCCTTCAGATGGTCTCAATAAAAACTGGCATTTTTTGGTGGGCTGCCCTACCCTCGAATTGATATTCCATCCATATGTGAAAAAAAAAATAAAAATACCTCCTACAATGACAGCGGATGCAGGGATAGGTTGTATCAAGGTCCAAAAGTTTGAAATACTAAGCAAAATACTTGCCAACAGTAAGAGACTGCATAAATAGGAAAACACTGAAAGAGCCATGTAGAGAGCAACAGGAGGAAAATTTGAGAAAAAGAGAGACAGAGACCGAGAGAAAGCAGGGGATGAACTGATCAATTGAGAGATGGAGAGAATAAGAAGGAAAGATGAGATGGAGAGAAGGGAGTACATTAAGGACATGAGAGAGATAGAGAGAGAGAGAGAGAGAGAGAGATGGAAAGAGGGAATGAGCAGATCACAAAGAGATGGATGGA
Source organism: Centroberyx affinis (assembly GCF_046629955.1). Lineage (NCBI taxonomy): Eukaryota > Metazoa > Chordata > Actinopteri > Beryciformes > Berycidae > Centroberyx > Centroberyx affinis. The sequence goes on along the minus strand of NW_027282376.1, from coordinate 17,004 downwards.
TGAAGGAGAGAGAGAGAGAGATAGAGAGAGAGAAGCACAGAGAGAGAAAGAGGGAGGGATGAGGATGAAGTGTGAGCTTGGCTCAGTGAGAGCAGCTGTATAGAGGACACTGTGGGTGGAAGTGGTAGAGTCGTGGGTGAGCTCAGAGTTTAACTGCCAACCCTCCCTGGTCTCACAAACTGTCCCTCACACACACACACACACACACACACACACGCGCACACACACACACACGCTCACCACTCACTCATTCACATACATACATTCGCACTTGCACAGACACATAGAGGTACACACATGCATGCAGAGTTTAAGCTTCGCAATCTGAAAAAACTTTCCTTCTCACTTAGTATATGCTAGACACGAGAGGAATCTATCACAGTAATGAGTAGTAGTAACTGTGTTTTCTGTGTCACCCTGCTCAAACTGGGTGTTACATTATTGGAGACAAGTGTGTTGTAACTACAGTATAGCCAATGTTTGTGCATGAAAGTTGAGGGAGTGTGTGTATGTGTGTGTGTGTGTGTATGTGTGTGTGTGTGTGTATGTGTGTGCATGAATGTACATGTACATGCAAGCGTATGTTTGTGCTTGTCTGTTTTGAACAGTTTGCTTGTTTAAGGTAAGGTCAGGGCAACACACGCACACACACACACACACACACACACAAAGGCAACAGTTGACTCGGGTGGGAGGGTCCGACTATGGAGCGGAGCTGGGCTGGGTTTTGACTGGTGTGGGTGGGGTGGGGGTTTGCTTAGCTTCTGCCCATTTGCGCCCATGCATGCAGTCAATTGTAGGTTGCCTCTCCTTGCCGAGACTTCAACTATGATAAATAATGAGAGCGGCAGATCCTGAAATAGAGTGCCCCCCCCTTGTCCCTGTGGTCCGCTCTTGTGAAGCTCCCGTCCAGCCGTGACTTTTCCAAGTGATCCCCTCCCTGCTGCCTCCTCCGTTCTGGTTAGCATGCCGGCTAAATCTGTAGCCGTGCGTCTGTAATTAGGCTTTGCCTGTGCTGGAGTGAGTGCTACACACTGGCAGCTGGCAGGCCAGGGCAGTGCAAACACACACACACACACACACACACACACACACAGTGACATGCATTCTCGTGCATGAGTGCAAGTACACACTTAAATACATGTGAATGCATACACACATATGAATAAATGGATAAAGGGTATGCCAGGACACCACTGTCTGAACAGTTATAGTAGGTGTTGGGGTTAAAAAATGAAAGGAGAAGAAAATATGGTCTCCAAAATGCTCATCATCATCCACCTCACCTTTGCCTTCATCATTCTCTCAGTCTCTTCTCCAACATGCTCTCTTCTAACTCGTCCCTGCATGAATTACCCATCTTTTCATTCTCTGCTCCTCTTACTTCATCCCCATTTCTTCCTCTTTTTCCCCAACCCTTCCTCCCTCTTGATATCCCACTCTCCCTCAGACCAACTAGCGCCAATCCTTTTCTCCTCCCCCACCTCTCTCCTTCATTCCCACCACTCTTCTCACCTCTTTCCCCGGCTCAACCCATCCCATCCCAGTGCTGTTGAGTGTAGAGTGGGCAGGCTGACCTGGCAGCATGAAAAACCACAGTTACTGTGAGAGCTTCACTTCCAAATATATAAAAAAGCAGTGTGATGTTACCTCAGCCCTGCTGCCGCCCAGTGAGGGGGCTCCAGCTACCACCATATAGGACCGACCAAGAGAGCATGCACATGCAAATGTACACTCATACACAGAGACACGTATGCACACACACCTGCAGGTATGCACACATTTGAACCACTACCTATAAGTCACACAACTTTTCCATGCTCCCTCACACTGTCATTGAATAATAAATTGCATGATCAAACACACAGTCTTGTCTATATCAATCTTTATTCTGGTTTTATTCAGCGAATAAACCAATCAAAGAATAAACATTGGCTACAGTAGAAAGTGACAGTAAACATGGGCATAGTTTTGCTAACATACTGTACGTAAATATTGGGGGCGGCAGTCGCCGAAAGTGGCCTTGTGCCTGGGATGAGGCCAGTCCAAATCCCCAAACCGTATGGGAAAACTTATGGGGAAAGGCATCTAACTCCAGTTGCTCTGGTGGAGCTACTCCATGGCCAGTAGTAGAAAAAAGGTGTGAATGTGTGTAACTGTATGAAGGCAAAGCTGTCTGGTGCTTAAAAAGAGCATGTACGCTCAGCAAATCTAACTTGGGTAAAGGTTAGAAATATGTGAATATATGTGAATATGTGGATTCTCATATACAGTATCTAACAAATAATGAAATGAGGCATTGCATTGCCCAATAAAAGTCATGTATCTTCCTCAATCTACCACTACCATGAAGATGTCTAAATAAAACATTTCCTGTCCTTTCAGCAGTGTGTGTTTTTCCCTCTCACTACCATGGCTTGACACCCGTAACTTGTCCTTTTGCGGCCTAACTGCATGTTTGTTTCTGACTGGGGCCTCTGATTCCCCGTTGAGATGAAAGGCACCAAGGCCAGTCATTTCTGTCAGCGTGTGGTTTGATCAGCCATGCCAGGACACACTCAAGCCTTGCTGGTCCCTGTAGTCACTTGCCCCACCAGTGGCGTGGCTATTTTAGCTGCTCTGAACTGCAAAACCCACAATCCTCTGCTGACCAGCGCCCTCTCCTCTCTGCTGGCCATAATGATTATGTGGATATTGATAGACTAGGGGGATTATTATCATTCGCTGAATATACTTTTATATTGTCCCACATGTGACTGGCTCAATCTGGAAAACAGTAAACAAGTAATCATGGAGAACCGCGGTGTCCCTCTTTCACTCTATCTCTCTTTCTCTCTCTCTTTGTCCCATTCCCTGTGACCGGAGGCTGCCCTGTATACATTCAGTCCATTTTAACTGAAGACTGCTGTCACACGCAGTGTGAAATACCCACCATAATCACCAATAACCTCCAAACCAACTGAAATATTTCAAGCAACATGATAGTTTGGAATGTGGAATGAATAGAGAAATGTCCTTGAAGTCAAAATAATAAAAGCAGATTCATTTATTTAGAGAAGAAGAAAAAGATTCATTAAATTTTCCCTTTGGTGGAGTGCTTTTATTTTTTTAGGATGCGTACATTCATCTGAGTTCATAAAATCAGCCACCGAAATTGGCTGCTCTGTGGACCTGAGGTCACTGCCAGTCACTTTCATTCGGAAAGCCCAGTGTAAACATCATATTTTTAATACAACTGGGCAAAAACCATGAATGTAGTTGTGGGTCAGTGTGTCCCTGGGCAGCTACGTGCTGGAACTCGACTTTCAGTTGAACCGCTACTATGTATTCATGACATAAAGTGAAAATATTCTATTACAGTAAAACAGCGCTTTCACACTGTCACACATCCTTGAGTGACAGCAAAGAAACAAAGCTCTCTAGTGATTCTGTTATTTTACGTGGGACCATGTGAAGAGAGAAGAGTTGTGGCCATCGCCTTTCTCTCTCTCGCTCTCATTCTTAAGTGTTGTCCTGTCACATCGACACAAGGAGATAATGTGCTGAGATCCACAGATAGAGTTTCTGCTTCTGCAGTTTCTGCTTTCCCCTACTAAGAAAACCACAACAGACTGATGGTAGTGTAATAAACCTTATGATAAGGATTGAGGCCAATTCAGTAAAGCCGAGCAGCGTTTGCTGCCACCACCTTTAAACCGGTATGGTCCGGAGTCAGAGGTTATATCCAAAACACAACAACCACGTAGAAAAATACAATGCTTTATTAGAAATTCATAATGTACAGCAAGTAGAGAGAATGGCAGGACAACTATGGGAGATGACACCGGCCCCAACTACACCCCGCCCCCACTTGATGCAAACCCCAGTTACTACACACAAGGAGATTCAGTGTTAAAGCTATATATCACTACAAACAGGCACACACTACAACCAACCGTGGACAGCCTGTACAGCTTAGACTGGCAGGCAGAGACCTTCAATGATGTGCAACACACGTGATTCAGAGCACACAGGGACCAATGGATCAACAGACTGAGTCCCACCCCAGCTATCCAACCACCTCCCACCTGCTGTAACGTCATTTAAAAGTTTAACCAAATACAATAGACAGGACTAGAAGACACAGACTAAACAATTAACATACACCGTTGTTTGTTTAAAACTTTGGGCTACTTAACTCCCCCGGCTGACAAGACCCTCCCCTGGGGTCTGAGCTTTGGCGCCGGTCCGACCTGGCTCTTCGATAGCGGGAGCCTGTGGGGGAACCGTCGGTCCAGCGCGGAACTGGAAGCACCCAGACGCGTACAGGGAGCCCCACACCACACTAGGGAGCGGCGGGGCACTCCTAAAATCCCCGGCCTGACTGTGCTTTTCCTACCACTGGAACATCTCTCCCTACACTATATCTATCTATCTATCTTCGCCGCCGGCAGCCCTAACCGACTGCGAACAGCACCCACCCCCCGATATGAGTGCAGAGCTCAGCTTGGCTGGGTGAAACAAACCTCGTGGCGTCCACCAAGCACCACTCCCTAGATCTCCCTGCCGGGTGCCCAGCTCTGTCCTTTGTCAGCTTCCCCAGAGTCACTGACAGCGCCCGCAATCAGATGGGTGAGCTCAATTATCAGGTGAGCTCAATTAGTTATTAGATCGTCAGTCAAGTTCAGCAGGGCAACTAAGCCCATATACCCTGCATACTCACTACAGTAGTTATAGAGAGAGACCTGCTGATAAGAGAGACTTTAACCTTTAAAGCTGTCTCTGTGGAGAGGAATGAATCCTACACCACATCCTGTCACCCCACATCAGCACAGCCTCAACTAAACAGCAACAACAGCCTGCTTTCAGCAGAGTAAAATGGGGGCCGGTTGAAGGATTGGAACCTGGAAAAGATGCATTGTGAAAAGGAGATTGGGCAGCCCACATTTTTTTTATGTTATTCATTGAAAGCAAAGAGGTCACGTGTGGAATCATGTTCACACATCTCCCGGTAATTAAAAATCTTTCTTCAGCTGTCATCTCGGTAGTAAAACAATTAAACTGCCCCCCTCCCGTCCCTCAATGATGGCATTTTTTGCCCGCCCATCTCTCCCACCCCCTCTCTCGGTGGGTCAGCTGGGCCCAGGGTGTGTGGGATGTTGCTGTATGTTGAGGGAGAGGGAAACTGTGTGAAAACTGTGTAGGAGAGGCTAAGAAAAACATTACAGCCTGGCAGCAATATTGTAGGGAGTGGAGGACGAGGAGATCAGGGGGAGCAAGGGAGAGAGGGGAAGGTTGGGGAGGAGTGGGGGAGTGGAGTGCCTGGGTATGGGTATGAGAGAGGGGAAGGTAAGTGTGTGTGTGCTTCTGAGTGTGTGTGTGTGTGTGTGCCGCGCCTGAGTGTGTGTATGTGCGTGTGTGTGTGTGTGTGCGTGTGTGTGTGTGTGTAGGGGGGTGGGGGTGGCTGCTGAGGTAATATCTCTGGGAGTGCGGTTAGATCATATTCCTCTCCCTGTCTTCTCATGCTGTGGGTGGGGCTTTGTGGCGGGGTTGGCTGGAAGAGAGGGAGGGGATGGAGAGACAGAGGAAGAGAAAGAAAGAGAGAGAGAGAGAGGTGGGGGAAGGAGGAAGGGATCTAGAGAAAGAGGGGTGGAGGGGGTTGAGAGATGGGCAGTGCCTATGGTTCTCACTAAAGCAGCGCCAGCGTAACGCCCCTGGAGTGGCAAGACTGGTTCACACCAGCTCTCTCTCTTATTCCTCCTTCATATTTCTCTCCCTTTTCTCTCTCTCTCTCTCTTGCAATTCTCTACTCAGAGATTTTTTGCATAGTTTAACATAAGTGGAGTTGGCAGACAAGCTAGAAAACAATTATAACAATAACGAATGAAACAATACAAGGTGACAGGTATTTTCCAAGTAGGTAGAAAATACTTTTTTACTCTATTTTACTCTTTTCTATTTTCATAGGTGGGTGTGTCAGGCTGTGGCAGCAGGTTATATATTCTATAGTTGTTTTGGTATAGTTATTGTTATGTTATATACTAAAAAATGCACATGTACTTGGTCAAATCGCAAAAAGTACACTCAACTTTTTGCGATTTGACCAAGTACATGTGTATTTTTTAGTTTCTAATTCTTCATGTTTGTCATGCGACCCCATTCTACATTCAAGCTGAGTTCAGTGAGGGTGGCCAGATTCCTCCATCACAAAATGGACAGAGCAAGCAGATGGAGAGTATCACTGTCCAGAGGTGTGTTTTGGAATTAGAACCTCACACATAATCATGTTTATGTTAGCATTAACAGTAGGGAAGGAAAGTCATCATGTTGCCCTCTGATAGTTTCATTCAAATCTCATTGAAAAAAGGAAAAATTCCCCATAGAGAATTTGATGTAAATTATATTACGTGTGCACTAAAACATATACTTGCAGTGAAACATAATAGTTATTTAATTTCCTTTTTAAAATAATCAATTTTGTAATTACATGCAAGTTGCTAAAGACTAATTAAGTTTGCAGTTAACTTTATGGTAGATAGTAGTGTATAACATTATCTATTCAAAATTGGGTGTTTGGTGAAGTTCATGATATAATTTATTATTTATGAAAATCATTTTGTAATTGTCAACGGGAAAATAAAAGGAGATAATCTCAAGACTGAACACAACCAGCAGGAATGCTAGTTGTCCCTTTTCTTCCCTGTCCCTCGCTAATGACCATGACTAACTTTAGGTCATTTTAGCATACACTCATAACTGACCTGGTCCATTTTACAATTAATCCAAAATCGCGGCAAGCATTCTGGGGTGAATTCACAAAAGGACTATGATGCTTTTGTGGCCGTCAAACCATCGCAAAAAACAGATAAAAAAGGTGTGATTCTCAAACACACAGAGCCTCAGGACCGGCTGTGACTCTCGTCCTCACCTTTCCCTTTCTCTGTCTTCACTTCTTTCTTTCACTTCACATCACTTCTTTCTTTCAGATAATGTTGACTTCCTCCCCACTGCTGAGACTGCTCCCTTTAGTAGGGCATGTTTAACTGGTTTTATGGTGATTATAGCTGCACGTTTATGGTTTATGGTAAGGTTTCTTTTTGGCATGTTGTGAATGGCTGATGAATAGTGGTGTGTTTGCCCCTAAACCAACGGGTGCATGCCCTAGCCAAATCCCACCTTGTCACGAACGCTCACACCTCTGGGTGTGCGTTCCCCTTGGTGTGTGTGGTGTGCTCAGGTGTGTCTATACACTTCATCTGGCATTGCCAAAAATTGGCATTTGCTGGTTAAGACTTGAACTGGGCTTTCATGAGTCTTGTTAGAATAGGCCTATTCAAGACAGTGTCAAATTCCTGATATACTACTAAGTGCTGCAGTATAAGCACAAATCAACAACCAAGTAGTCTAGACTTGTTTATTTATATAGTAGACTACAATACTGTATGTGTATGTGTAAATGACCAAGTAAGTCACTAAAAATAGCTAAACTAAACTAAATTGGAGAAAGGGATGCTTTTTATGTTAGTGATGTTAAACACGCCTCTGTTTATTCTTTCTGGTCGACACGGCTCACTATGTTTGAAATCAGCATCTTTGCGAGCCTATGTGCCACTGATTGCTTAATCTGCTCCATAAAATTGTATAAGGTTGTGCAAATGCAAGATTTGGCAGTTCGGGTAAAAGTTTATATTTGGTAGCTATCTATTTTGTATTTATTCTCCCTTTCAATATTTTATCAAATTGTGCTCTTTATTAATTATTTAAATACGGTCAGGCAAAGGTGAACTCAGTTCCATAATTATTTTTGTTCAACAATACATTAAGTACAATAACCGTAATAAAATGTATTCATGTAGCACCATTCACCATTTACATTAGCACAGATAGGCCTACACATTTAAAGAGAAGACAGAGAAAACACACCAGAGAAACAATATTAAGAGCAATGATTGTCCAGAGCAACAATAAATGAATAAATAAATAAATAAATAAATAAATAACTAAATAAGAGTAGCTGCTTTACAGCTTTGCAGCAGCTTACATGCTCTATACAAGTACAAGCACAAACCATTCCGCTTGTTATGCAAAGTGTTTTCTTAAGATACTACACGTGTGTTCATGTTAAATATTTTAATTAATTAAAATTGATTCATCAATATGTTAATTCATACCTGTTATTTGTGGTCAGTGAAATGTCACAATAATATTGCTTGTTGATGTGCATTTCCCCATTATGTATGTATACATGTGTGTTTATTCCATACGTCAATACATTCCCTTTTGCCTGCCAGCTGATCTTCAAGAATTGTGGTGCATCCGTTCTTTCTGCTGCCTGCTTCTCATACCCAAGCCCTACAGCAGCTGGGTATCCACCACACCGACTTACAGCCTTGGCCTTTTCTTTACAGTGCTGTTGAATGAACACCATGTAAAACCACTGAAAGCCATCCATTTGTATATCTCTCACTATCACATTTGATTTATCAGATTCAGGTCTCGTGAGCCTCAGGATCATTTACCAATGCAGAGGATCTGATAACTAAACTATGCCTTGTGCTATTTAGGATGAGTATAACTAATATTGAGGGGGGCATGCCCCCTGCCAACCTGACAAATCTACACCCAATGCTACATAAACTCTTCTCCTCCATGTGAAGAGAGCCAAACATAGCACAACACACAATCTCCACATCACAACAAAAAATTGTAAAACAATTGCCCATTGCATAAATGAGCAAATTCTTAATCCCTACCATTTTCATTGCCTCTCTGCTGCACCCATACTTTCTTTGTTAGTCAGCCTCCATCACCCAAAACATGGCCCGTGAGCAGAACTGGGTCTCTCTGACAGATTTTGTGGATAAGATAGTGACACCCACTCCACAGGTGGCAGGATGAAAGCACCAGCAGCATGTGGGTGTGACTTACAGTTGCTGCTACATGTAAGGCTTTGTCTTTATCATATTCAGAGGGGTAGTCCCATACCCGGGCCTCTACTCCATTTACAAAACAGGCAGGTTAGCAGACACACAAATACAAACAATAAAAATATGATTTTAAATATAGCCGCAAGCGGCGATTGAGGGGTCCAAGCACAATTTGAAAAGACAGACAAAACAGAAGGTAGAAAGACACACAAAAGCTGAAGGTTGTGAAGATCGGACACACTCTATTAGTTAAGGCTTAGCACCAGCTTTTGTGTGGGCCCATGTCTTCTGTCAAGTTCATCATTTCATTGCAACCACATTGTTGAAGTTATTCACAATGGCCGGACTTCCTATTAAAACACATACCGCTTGTTCTTGACAACTAATGACTTCAGAAAGGACAAGCCTGGATTTGAACCCACAACTTTCCACACAAGAGGTAGACACTTTACTTACTGAGCTAAACTCCTGTTACAGGGATAGAGAGGGGAAAATAACTAAATGGAGAAGTATTGTGATACTGCAGCCCATGATTGACAGTTAATGAGTTATGGGCAATTTAGTGTTATGGCGTGTTTCGTTAAAGGTTTATTGGTCGATAAAAGCCAAACCATTTGACCTATCAATAACCTTTATACAACTTTGAAAGAGGACGTCCCAAGATTCTCCACAGCAAGTTTCATGTGAATTGGATGAATGGCCTAGGAGAAGTTGTGAAAAAAGTGTTTCTTAAATAATTCAAAATGGTGGACAATGCAATATGGTGGACATTGAAAGTGATATATGGGTTGGACTTGGCACATTCCAAAGATCTAGGAACACAAGAATTTTCCCATATGACCACATAGGTCGTTTGGAGCGTTTCCAACGTGATCTCACAAAAATACGTGAAATGAACACGACCTTGACGAATTTGAAAACGTTTCTCCGCCACAAATTGAATTACGTCCCAAAGGTTGGTTAAGGTTAAATTTAGGCAATTAAAACCACTTTGGTTAAATTTAGGCAAGTAAAACAAGTTTGGTTAAGGTTATGGTTAAGTTTAGGCAAATAAAACAACTTGGGTTATGGTTATGGTTAGGCAACTAAAACAACTTGGTTAAGGTTAGGAAAATGGTTTGGTCATGGTTAAATTAAAAAACATTAAAATGTGACTCATGGTTGTATGTCCTTTGGAAACACTGGGAATTGAACCCCAGTTGCCGACATCGAAGGCAAACATATACACCCATCTGCCATCCCCAACCACAACACCCTTACTTTCCACTGTGCTACTTCAATGTTGAGAGAGAAACCTGACAGTCACGTGACGTGGATGCAGACCAATGTAGCACATTGTTGTTATTTACACGACCACTAGAGGATGCTTAACTTTAAAACGTAACTATAGATCGTAATAAGCTGCTTGTACAAACGACTTATGGGGTCATTTTTTGGGGGAGGACAGTCTCTAAGATACTAATGCATACCTTACAGTGAACCTGTATACATGAAAAAAATTTTCGCCTAAGTTTATTCACATGTATTTGGCAAGAAAGTTTTCTACTCAAAATTCTCAAAATTCTGCCCTTGCACTGCTGCGCTGCCCTTGATATGTCTCCCCCTTACTTAAGTTTCTGAAAAGCCCCAGTAATTAACAGTGTAGTAAAACCTTGCCAACGGATTTATGTTAATGAATGTGAACAACCCTATCATATTATTTTAACTAACTATGAGAGGAGGGCCAGGACAATCTCAAATATTCATGATTCAACTTTGTGAACTTGTATATCACATTGCATCATAGATGTTAAGGAGATGATAAACACTTCATGGCTTTACTGAATATCTGAACTGAGGCAATTGTTCCTCAGTAAAAAAACAAAAAAAAACAACAACACACCAACAGAGTTTTTAGTTTTGTAATTGTCAATGCCCTTATAGATCCTTATAGATAGTTATCCAGTGCTGTATGACACACTCAAGGATATCATGGAAGTTTTCAGTCTGATAAAATATTATCCATAAATGGCTACTCTGAACCTGTATTGTTTATTGTTTATATATTTGGATCCCCATTAGTTGTTACCAAGACAACAACTACTCTTCCTGGGGTCACCATATAAAAATACCTAATATGATTACCACAGCAGCCCACTCCATCCCATTAAAACAAATAATAAAAGCAAGCGCATGACTCAGTCCCTCATTGAAGGTTTACATTCACCAGTGGCTTACCCATGCTGCATCCATGATAATTAATATTATGAGCAATCAAATTCACAAATAAAAAGGGGGGAAAAGTTACAGAATGGTACATCTACTGCCCCTTTCCCATGAATAACATCTTTAAGTTGCTTTTTAAAATTTGCTTTACTGGGTGCCTGAGTTATGAAGTATAATAGTCTGTATGCAAATATTAAGGGTGCAGACAGATCCACTGGAAATTTCAGGCCAAAAAGTGAATGGTTGATGATTAATCACACAAAAAACATCCCAGAACACACAGCTTAGAAGCTTGTTTACTCTTGGAAAAGAGCATTTTAACCTCAAGTGGCACGATTGTTTCATAAGGACATAGAATGGGAGCTCCATAGTGTCAAGATTGATACTATTAATACTCAATCTGGCCGAAGCTGACTCTGCATTCAGTTAAGTTTTCATGCATGCTGTTGGATGGAGCATATCGGACACATCTGAATTTTTCTTTCAGCAAACTGATGTGCATTGGCATGTGTGCTTTCAACGTAGATGTAGTTTGGCTAAGAAATAGATTTCTGATTGATTATATGTATTTTAGTCTTTTTTGTGGATGCACTAGCCTACGCAACTCATTTCTATCCATGTGAAAAACATGTTTGCCTCTCAATTAAATTTTTTATTTGTGATTTCAAAGAATCTACCCTAACATAACTCCATGGGGCCACTAACAAGGCTTTACTGGGCGTCCTGGTGGCTCAGTGATCTAGGGATTGTGCCATGTGGGTGTGGCATCCTGGCTCAGGACCTTTGTTGCATGTCATCCCCCTATCTCTCCTAGTCTATCCTGTCTCTCTCTCTCATTTAAACTATCTAATAAAGGCAAAAAATGCCCCCCAAAAATACAAAAAAAAAAACTAACAAGGCTTTACTACAACAAATACTTTGTGGTCACATTGCACAATGATCATGATACAGATACAGATGTGGTCAACAGGGTGAGAGGGCCTCACACTGCTGTGACTAGCGTTTTCCACTCACAGTCAGGAAATGTACAAATTTACCGATTTACCTTGGGAAATGTGGTAAATGTGCACATTCAGTGGTAAATGGATGGCATTTACCATTTTCCCACATTTGCCAAAACATTATATGCTCTGATTATAAGTGTGTTCACTTTACATGTTACATTTCTCAATGCACGTCTTCATGCTTAGACAGTTCCTGTGTATACATGCTGTAGTTTTTCACATACAGTGTGTTTCTCATACTCCTTTTTTTTTTTTAATTCTTCACCTTTTTCACAGATTAGACTTGTCTTTCTGGTTCAGTAAATTCTGCTGCTACAGATAATATTACTGCTATTTTGCAGGTCATGTGATTGCTGGAATCCATAATATTTTACACTCATTCCATCATACATTTCTACTTAATATATCTGAGTGTTGGAATTGTCAGTTGTGCGTGTTTATATAACTCCCATTTGCTCTATTTTTATTAAAATCCTAATTTCCTTTGATTAATCCTATTACTACTTGATGCTGTAACAGCCCAATTTCGCCATGGGGATCATTAAGGTTTCGTCTAATCTAATCTAATCTAATCTAATCTAATCTAATCTAATCTAATCTGAAGCAGGGTTCTACACTGCTACCATTTTAATGGTGCATGCTCCCTACATTCATGCAGCCTATAGTAGTGAGAGTGAAGGTAGGGACAAGCATTTTAAATTATTTTGGATTATTTTATTTTCATGTTCCTATATTTCTGTGCTGGGCTCAAAATCTTTCCATGTAGATGAATATGTGCTCCTTGGAAAGTATGGCATTGCAATAAACTAAAAATTTTGATATACTGGATCTGATGTGGGACGGATCGCCCAACTAGGAGGGTTCTTAGTAGACAGTAGACCAGTAGACAGTGAGGCAGGACGCCTCACTGTCTACTGGTTGTTTACAGCGCACATTTACTCATGTAGACACTTTCTGTACGTATGGTCCACTCTATACATATTAATGTAAATATTTTTTTTTCTATGATCCCCATTTGCTCTATTTTTATTTACATTATATTTTTCTTGTATTTTCTTACTATTTGCTGCTGGAATGGTACACAACATGACACCCAAAAATTTCAAACCAAAACTGAGGTTAGATTTTCTAATTATTGGGTGTCAAGTTCTGACACTCGGGTCTCAACAACAAAAAGCTAAAGAACCAGTTGACCCTGCTGGCTTGAATTGGCCCTCACAACTGTACCACAAATCACTGACTGAATGGATGGCTGACCCCGCTGGCTCAGCAGTTCAGAAACCAAATACATTTGAATATTTTCTTCATGATGAAAATATGTGTTTATATGTGTGTTGTTGCTGTCAGAAAATACTATTAATGTCAATTCAGTGTAAACAAATTTGCCTGCAAGGACTAATCAACAATCTCAAATTCCACCTGGCATTGCCTGTTTCACAGAAAGAGCGTTTTTTGTACCTGCTTCTCTGTGCCTGCAGTGTCTTTCTGTGTAACCTAATGAAACTTGGTTCAACAGCGTTTTGATTGACATCTGCATAGTGAATTAAACACACTAAGTTGCATGTGTGCAGAGAGGGTTACATCATGTCCTGTCCTGTGCAGTGTCTTGTCCTGTGTGACGAGGGTCTTGTACCTGTGAGTGGCTCCTTTGTCCTGTCCATATCTCTGTCTTGGGTTGTGTAGTGTTTGCCCTGTACCAGTGGGTGACTATTGTTTTGTCATGCCACATTTTGCATGCATTCAGTTCGAGCAAATTTTTATCAGATTGGTACCATCATTCAAAAAAATGTCAGCGTAAAAAAATCAATTTATTTCCAATAGTTACATTTTCAAAATTGCATGCAGTCTGACAGAACAATGCACCAATTTGTCATATCATTTAGCAGAATTTATTTATAGAATAATTAATCTAAAGTCAGGTGTTTCTCTAACCACAAGACCATGTAGTTGATATAATGCAATTGTTCTCAGTATAAATCCCAGTCTGTGATGCTTGCAAAACACCCGATATGGGATTAATTGATTACATTATTAATAAATTCTGCAAAATTATATAACAATCATAATCATAATCATAATCATAATAATTTAAAATGTTGATACAACTTCACATTTTGGTCAAACTACCCTATCAAACCCAATATTTTCCTTTCTTTCATGTCAGCTGATGTTCTATTAAAATGAATGGTTTGATTTTTTTCTTATGACACTACAGTATAAGTTTCCTCACTTGAAAATAGCAGGGTCTCTCCCTATCTAACAAACCAGCTAAGCTGCAGCATGCTGATTTTTCAAAAAGGCTATTTTAAAATCTCAGCAAAGTTTTGGTTTCAGAGGTGTAACACCTCTGAAATAGTTTTTCTTTTTCATAATTTTAATGTATTGCTTCATTGTCCAAATATGTAAGTCACATTTTTCACTGGGGTTTGTTTAAGAGTCATTAGACCCCATGAAGTCTATTGCCCCTTAATAATCTTATATGACAGTCTCAGCAGCATTTACATCACTGATTACACCCTCTCATTATATTTCCATTATGTTACATTGCAGGCTTCAGAGCAGCACAATTATTCTTACCTGTTGCCAGGTACGAGTTGGCACAGTGAAGCACACACCCAAATACATTCAGATACTGTCACCGACTCTCTATCACACTGCCTTTCTTCAACTCTTTCTTTCCTCCTCTGATATGTCTTTTGTTTGATACCTGATATGAACCCCTCAAGCTCCTGTTTGGCACAGTCCAAGACCCACCCACCGGTTCAACCCTTCATTATACTGCAACGACCTCTTCCCCATTTTTTGTCCTCTGCCCTATTTGAAATCATTGCAGCTGTCCAGCTGCATATCAACTCCAGCTTTGCTTCCTCCAGCCTACATTACCAGTCCCAGTTTTAGTCCTTCGGTTCCCCCGCCCCTGCCCCATCTCTGGCCCCAGACCCAGCCTTTAAGCCCCTGTCCTCCTGCACAACTACAGCCCCGAAAGTCCCAGTCTACCCCAGCCAAAAGTCCCTCAGCCCTCCATCCGTTCTGCCCTTACAAGAGAAAAGGTGCAGGCAGCTCTCTGGACTCCAGCTTCATGTCTCTAGCTCCGGCCGCATGCAGCACCATGGCTCAGCTCGGTTTATTCCCAGCCATAACCATACCACCCAGTCCTTGCTCACAAGCAGCTTTTCAGGCTTGGCCTGTGAGTGTGTGTCACTCCCCTCCCCTAAGCACAGGTGGACGTGTAGGGAACCCTGCCAAATACTTTTGGTTTAGAGGGAGGGAGGGGTGTTGGCTGAGCCTGGTGGGTGTAGCAGTTTTTGTTTTGTTGTGTTTCTTAGATAACCGTTTCGTGGTAAGGTACCTTTTCACTCCCCCAAATCACTGACACACCTTCAGTGCAAATTTGAGCTTCTCTTGTCTCTATCTCGCTCTCTCTCACTTTCACAAGTCTGCCACTGAAGACAGTGTGAGTTTCCTGACAGGGACTGAGAGCGTGAGAGAGGAACTGAAATCAAAACTTCTCTTCTAAAAGGTCAGTAACATCTCACTGTCTCTTTCACTCTCTTTTAGATTTTTCATCCAGTCTCATACTAGTTCACTTAGCTCAGAAAGTCAGAATCAGAGGTTCATATTTTGCTGTGTGTTGTGGCATACAAGAGCTGTCTGCTCCTCACAGAGCATTTCACCCTAAAGGATGGCTGACCTGCGTTCCCGTTTTAAATTGCAAATCCCTCCATGCAAATCTCTCCATGTCTTCATATTTTTATGATACCAGAAAAGGGATGTCCAGTTTCGGTAGGAACAACCAAAAGGCATTCTCACTACTGTCAAACTACTTTCGCGTGTGTGTCTTGCAACAGATGTGTGCTAAATGCAAGCCTCCCCCTTCACTCACAGCCACACACTGAGGAGGAAGCAAGTGAAAGCATGACGAAGCTTGAACAGATTGAAAGGCTGATAGGTTTTTTGTTTTATTTGGTTATATAGCAGAAGCTCCAGCTCGAATAATTACATGATGATATCTTGTGCATGACTGCTTTTGTGGTAACATACTGGCTGCTTTTGTGGTAACATACTGGCATTGTATGACACTTTTAATTGTCATCCTCCCAATTCCACTGTCATCAAAAAGCTGCCTGAGTGGTTGCAAGAATAAATCAGAGAGTATGGGCTATCTGACAAATGATGATGACACCTGTACTAGAAAAATCCATCTCAAGAAAACATTTCTAATTTCTCAAAGGTGGAATTCATTATTGTTTAGTGATATCTGATCAGATGAAATTAATCAGATACATATCAATACATTAATTTAACTTTACCTTGGAGCTCAGGTTGTTTCTCTATG
This sequence comes from Centroberyx affinis, assembly GCF_046629955.1. Classification (NCBI taxonomy): domain Eukaryota; kingdom Metazoa; phylum Chordata; class Actinopteri; order Beryciformes; family Berycidae; genus Centroberyx; species Centroberyx affinis. Next base: position 553 of record NW_027282376.1, on the reverse strand, counting down.
CCTTTTAAACTCCTTTAAGTAACTTCAAAGGGTAAGAACATCACATACAGAAAAGTAAAATTATCTTTAGGTCAGTTTCATGCACATATACTTTATCATCTGATTCAAACTGAGTCATAGATTTTATTATTGTTTTAACTCCAAACCTGAGATATTTTGGTAACAGCGGCACTATTACATCAGCATTTAAAATAGGGATGTCTTAAGTCTCCTACAGCGCACAAATTAGCTAGAATGGCATGTTGGATACCATCATAAACGGCTGGCTTGGCTATATTAACTATACCTGTATCTGTAAACGTATTGATGGAGTTTTAATGGTTAACACCAAGCTATTCCATGATTTCAAAGAAATTTACACTGAATTTATATATATTTTTTAATTTATGATACATGTATTTAATTTAACCACAAATAATAACCTGAATTTGTATTATTCAAATCTAAGTTGTGTTCTGAAAATAGATAAGAGCCAAATTTATTAAATAATCTAGTGAGAGTGCAGCCTCTCTGCAGGTGAAGCATATTAATGACAATTTATTCACTCAGCCAC